>NC_133654.1:53930386-54170193 GCF_009905375.1 Apium graveolens
TTTTCAGAGGTTGGCTTTCTGCACTCACTTGCAAAGTGTCCACTTATACCACAATTGAAACACTTGAACTTTGATTTGTCCACCATGTTCTTATGAGGTTTAGTGGCTCTAGTGTTTTTCTTAAACTTTATCTTTGCAAATCTCCTGGACAGAAATGCAAGATGCTCATCAACACTATCAGAGTCATCTTGACTGGAGTTGTCTTCATTCTCAGCAACTTGCTCTTTTCCTTTGCTTGATTCCTGATATCTTGTACCATCTTTGGAGTTTGATGTAGATCTCACAGTTTCTTGTCTGCATTCCCTCTCATTTTTAGCTACCAATGCAACTGAACTTCCTTTCTTTCTCCCCTTCTCCAATACCTCATCCTGTTCCAACTCTAGTTCATAAGTCTTCAAGATTCCATATAATCTTTCAAGAGTGAAGTCCTTATAATCCTGAGAGTTTCTTAAGGAGACAGTCATGGGTTTCCATTCCTTTGGCAAGGATCTTAAGAATTTAAGATTTGAATCCTTCACCTGGTACACTCTACCATACAGCTTCAATCCATTCAACAGCTTTTGGAATCTGTTAAATGTGTCATTTAAAGATTCATTTTCTTCAAAATGAAAATACTCATACTGTTGAATGAGAAGCTGCATCTTGTTCTCTTTTACTTGTTCTGTACCTTCACACAGCAGCTGAACTGTGTCCCAAACCTCTTTGGCAGTTGAACAATTTATCGCATTATCAAACATATCCTTGTCAAGACCATTAAACAAAATGTTCATAGCCTTCTTATCCTTGTGGACTTCTTCTGTGTCTTCCATTGTCCATTCTGATCTAGGTTTTGGAATGGATTGACCAACAGCAATTGTGGCCGTAGCAACTGTGGCTACTTTGTGGGGAATGTGAGGACCATTCTCAATACAGTTTACATAACCTTCATCTTGGGAGAGTAGATGAAGGTGCATTTTCACCTTCCAGTGGTGATAACTGTCTCTGTCAAGAACTGGGATTTTTACTCCAATATCCTTCTTACTCATCTTTGTTAGATTCCAAGATCTTTAAACTCTTTGTTTGTCAAGAGCCTGCTCTGATACCAATTGTTATTTCTAGAGAACTAACAATGAGATTTACAGAAGGGGGGTTGAATGTAAATCTCAAAACTTTTTCAAGTTTTGAGCAGTTTATAAAGACTGTGTGTTCAAGATGAACAAGTGTGTGAATTGCTTTAAGCTGATACAGACAGATATATATTCAAACACAAATGTAAAGAACACAATAAACCTTTAAAAACTTTTCTGGTGGATTTGTTGTTCCACCAGAGATGGTATTTCAGAAATTCTGTGATCTAAGAATTTGATCACAGCTGCATCCTAGTACAAACTAGATAATTTTTCTCTCAAGATTTTTCTAAACAGCTCTGGAAAAATTCTTATCTAATTACTAGCTACTACTTGGTTTATATATTACCAAGTTTACAAGTGAAGACAAGGATATAATAAAATAATAAAGTAAGATCTCCACTTGTTTCTTCTCCAGTTCACTCCAGTACTTTGTTGACTTAAACTTTCTTTATACTAGAGTAGAACGGCTGCTTTTTCTGATGTTCCTGAAATTAGGCTGCCACATTTCAGTTATCTCTGTTCACCCACGTGCCTCTGTTTGTAGGTACAACTACCACTTATCAACGGTTAATCAACAGAACATCCGTTGAAGCTTTCATCCGTTGATGCACTCATCCGTTGAAGGATGTTATCCGTTGAAGCTTTAGAGACATCCGTTGAAGCTTAGCTTCTCATCCGTTGAAGGTCTTTAAGTCATCCGTTGATACCACTTCATTTATACAAAATTACAAGGCATGAAATATTTACAATTGGCCTTCCTATCTGCATATCTTCTAGTAGTCAACATGCCTCATAGTTTCTCTCAACTTCTAAGAATTACATCTTAAATACAGAGACTGAAATATGCTACAACACTAGACTTATTTCTAAGTAAAGCTACACCATCAACGGATAGCCAAAGTGGTCTTATCCGTTGAGGCTACAGACACTGAATTTCTACTTAAGTGTTTTGTTAAACATATCATCAAACTAATGCACATATATTCCTAACAGCTGCCCCATCTCGATTTGACCGTTGAACCTTTTCTTATCGAACCTCCACTTGTGTCCTGGATCAAGGAATTTCCTATGGAATATGTAGAAGACTTTTTTACTATATTTTAGGTACATGGAAGATGTTTCGTAATTGCATACGGGACAGCCTAAATACCCTTTCGTGCTCCAACCAGATAACATTGCTTATCCCGGGAAATCGCTTATCGTCCATAAAACTGATGCGCGTAAGATAATTGTTTGATTAGTAGAAATATCGTATGTTTCAACACCTTCCTCCCAGAATTCTTTTAACTTGGCTATTAGAGGTTGCATATACACATCAATGCTATTCTAAGGGGATTCTGGACCAGATCTAAGTGTTTAGAGAATAAGGTTTTCCGGGATTTATACACAACCAAGGAGGAAGATTGTAATTAACTAGAACTATTAGCCATGCACTATGATTTATATTCATCAAACAGAAAGGATTGAATCTATCCGCTGCTACACCTAGTCTGATGTTTCTATTTTTTGACAAGAAATAGGGATAAAGTGCATCCATCTTCTTCCAAGCCTCCGCATCAGCAGAATGCTTAAGTTTCCCATCCTTTTTACGTCCAAGTGCATGCCACGACATAAGTTTTAAATTGTCCTTGCACATAAACAATCTCCGCATCTTTGGTCTTAGTTGAAAATATCGCATCACATTTGTCGGGACTTTACGAGCCACCTTCTCCATTTCATTATCGTCCGTAATTGTCTTCACAAGTACAACTCACCTTGACAGAGCACACGTTATGCATTCTTCATCCGTCTCATTTTCACCCCAATAAAGCATACAACTATTGGGACATGCATGTATCTTCTTATAATCAAGATCTAAATCTCTAATTATACTCTTAGCAGCGTTGAAAGACAAGGGAATGTTTGCTTTTGGGAAGCTTCTTTGATCAACTCCAGTATTTCCCCAAACCCTGATTCCATAATTTCATGAACATATTTCAAGGAATAAAGTCAGACGATAAAACTTTATCTATAAAAATTTGTACAGCCTTGGTATAAGGGAATATTTCCCTCTTCTAGATGGCCATAAAATTTCTTAGCATCGGCATTTGGTCCATTACTACGATGCAACATCTCCTCTAGATTATCTCCAAAATCAATATTGTTCTCTAAATCTATATCCTCGTCATTACCTGTATAATCAGGGACATGATATCCTGAAACTTCTACAATCCAGTTTGCATACAGTGGAAAAGGACCACTGCAGATGAGATAATCGTAGAAGATCTCTACACGAATCCATTTAATATTCTTACAGTTTTTACAAGGGCATAACAGTTCTTCACCTAGAGCTACTTTGGAAAATACATTTTTTAAAAATGCTTGTATCCCCTTGATATATCTTTGACTGTACTTTGGAAGATTTATCTTGGAAACATTCATGTCGTCCAACACTGCATTTACGACAATTCAAAATGTCAATGGATGAAATCTTTTTATCTGTGTTTTCTAATTTGAACCTAAGCAGCCTACACTATATACATCGCCATAGTATTCATTTTACTTAAAATTTAGATATACAAATACTATGGACACTTACAAGCATAAAAAACCTACTATTTTTGTATGCAAGCATACAAGAATACAAAAAACACAAAAAAGCTCATCATACAATAATCATTTAAACCTTAAACAAAAAGCACAATCAAAACCAAAAAGCGCAATTAAAATTGACATTAAAATCAACATAAAAATTAACGGATAAAGGACAAACACACACATGCCTCACAAAGAATAGAGTAGTGAAAATAAAAAATAAAGATTAAGAACAGAGTAAGCAATCGCAAACCAATTCTTAAAATTAAACAAAAAATGTAGCACCGAGGCACATAAATAATACTTCAACAAAATTGAAAATCTCACCAAAAAAAATCCATTTAAACCCGACATATAAAATCTCACAACAAAATTTAAAGTAAAAATCAAAAACCAAAAATTAAAAAATAAAAAATAAAAATAAACAAACTAAATGCATCCGCTAAGAAATGAAACTGTAATCATAAATTGAAAATACCTTAAATCCAAGGCTGGAAATGAACAAGACCCGAAATTAAATGAAGAAACCCTAATTTGATATGAAACCCACTTAAACCTAATTTGAGATGAAACCCAAATGAACACAATTGAGTACAAAATCAGGGAGACTGCCGGAAAGAAGAGAGTGGGTGGTAGCGAGAAATTATAGTGACAAAGAGTTGTAGCGAGATAGATTGTTTAGAGAGAGGGTGTTTAGAGAGAGCGGTAGCGAGAGAGAATAGTAGAGAGAGAGAGATGAAGATGGTGTGCTTGCCAACATTCAGTTAAATATTGATTATTTACCAATCTCTCACTCCACGAGACTCTCTCTCTATTAAGCCTAAGTAGAAATCTGAAAAAATCCGAATCTGAAACCGCTAAAAACCGTTAAAATCCGAACCACGAAAAACCCGAAACCGAAATCGTAAAATTAAAATCCGAAACTGAAACCTGATCCAAACCAATAATAAATAATTAATAAATAATTTATATTTATTATATATAAATTTATAAGATTGATAAATTCATATATTTTTTTACAGAAGTTAGTAGTAATAAAGTAATAAATAAGAATGTTGGACTGGGCCACTGGACATTTGGGTTTCGGTCCAAATCTCATTGCATCTTCCTTTGATTAGTTTGAATAGTCTCTTAGGAGCAGTTAACACAGGGACTTGCTTTTTATTAATAATGCAGTAACGAATAGGATAATGCCAAGACACCCGTGAATACTTTTTGTGTATATATGATTTATGTTCTTTTTTTTTTTTTTGCCAAGAAAAGAATGATTTTATTAATACTTCAAATCACTCAAAAGTACATGTTGAAATTCGGAATGGACATCTCCGAATCTCCAAATACGGTCAGCTACAGAACAGCTATATCTCGCCAAATAGTGAGACACTCTATTCGCTGAACGTTTCACAAAACGAATAAGCACATTACTTGCTTTTAAACTAGCTAACAAAGCACGACATTCCTCCACCACTCTCCCCAAGTATGAGAAACTCGCGACTGAAGATCTAATTGCCTGAATTACTTGCAGACAATCGGACTCTACTTCCACACCTGACTGATTCGATTCCTTTATCCAGCTTAATGCTTCTCTAATACCAATAACCTCTGCTAACTCTGGAGCCACTCTACCCTGCATACATCTCGATCTAGCCTCGATCAACCGTCCAGCATTGTCCCTAGCCACGAACGCATAACTAAAACTGGTCGAGCTTTCAAAGATAGCCGCATCAGTGTTTACCTTGATTCTATTCTGCTGTGGTAACTTCCAGTATTCATGACCATCGTCTTGAGTCATGTAACCCAAATAGATGTCAAAAGTCTTATCTTGAACACTCCTCCATTGATCAAGGACAAATTTTGCTGATTCAACTACTTCACTCGCCTTCAATCCGTGCTGGTTCCACACTAGGTCATTGCGATTCTTCCATAACATCCAGCAGACCAATGCAATTAACTGGATCTCAGTTTTTCTTCTTTTCTGTAGCACTTCTTTAAACCAATTTGAAAACGAAAGAAACTCACCAGTGACAGATGGAAATCCCATGTAATTCCAACACTCCTCTGAGAAAGAACAGCTAATCAGAACGTGCATGATCGTTTCTGCATTATTTTGACAAACTAGGCACCAGACATCCACAACCACTCTTTTGCACACCAGGTTATCCTTCGTAGGTAAAATGCCAACTATTGCCCTCCACAAAAAATGCTTAATTTTCGGTGGGATCTTCAAGTTCCACAATCGTCTCCAGAAACCAAAATTATCATCAATATGACTATTCTCCTTGCTGTCTCTTATAAACCCATAAGCACTTTTCACTGAATAGCCCCCCATTTTTTCGAATTTCCAATACCATGAATCAGCCTCATCAGAACCTATTGGAATAGACAGGATTAAATTTGCATCTCTTTCCTCAAACACATCTTTTATAAGGTCTTGATCCCATTGGTTCGTAGATAAATCCATCAGATTCGAAACTCTGGCATTCTGCAAAGCTTCACTACTTGAAATGACATACGGATTAAGCGTATCTGGCAACCAAGGATCGTTCAGAACAAGAATACTATCTCCTCGACCAACTTTGCAAACTAAACCTTCCTTCTTAAGAGCTTGGGTCTCCACCAAACTCCGCCACACATAACTAGGATTACCACCTGGTTTAGCACTAAAGAATGATCCATCTGGATAATACCGTGATTTATATACTCTACTTACCAACAACTGAGGATAATTGATTAACCTCCAACTCTGCTTTCCCAGCAATGCGACATTAAAATCACGTATGCACCGAAACCCCAGACCTCCTATACTCTTCTTCCTACTCATTTTCTCCCAACTCATCCAATGTATAGACTTCTCCCTACTACTACTAGCCCTCCACCAGAATCTACACATAATTCTTTCAATGTCATGACATAATTCAATTGGCAGCAGGAAGACGCTCATAGCATAATTGGGCATAGACTGAGCCACTGTCTTCAAAAGTATTTCTTTACCCCCTTTCGATAACACCGTCTTATCCCACCCTTGAACTTTCTCTTGCAATCTATTTTTAATAAAACCAAACATGGCTGTCTTCTTTCTATGCATCAAACTCGGAAGACCCAAGTAGAGACTATTTTCCCCTGCTTCCTGAAATTGCAACTGATTGAGCAGACTCTCTTTAACCTCTCCATTTGTATTTCTACTGAAGAAAACAGATGACTTAACCACATTGATCTGCTGACCTGAAGCCTTTTCAAAAATCCTTAGCATTTGCAATACATTTTCAGCACTTCTACTCGTTGCTTTACAAAAAATGAAACTATCATCAGCAAAAAACATATGAGAAATAGAAGGGGCTGTACGAGCTACCTTTATACCCTTGATCAATTATCTCCGTTCATAATCCTGAATCAACGCAGTAAAGCCTTCAATACAAATCAGGAACAAATATGAAGATAACGGGTCTCCTTGCCTTATACCCCGTTGAGGGATTATAGAACCAAAAATTCGACCTGCATGAGCTATTTGGTAGTTGGCTGAAACAACACATGACATAAAGAGACCAACCAACTTTTGATCAAAACCCAACTTCAGTAAAACAGCTCTCAAAAAATCCCACTCCACGTGATCATAGGCCTTACTCATATCTAACTTCAAAGCCATCCACCCCTCTTTTCCAGTTGTCTTTCTCCTCATAAAATGCATAATCTCATGAGCCACCATTATGTTGTCTGAAATTAGACGGCCAGGGATAAACGCACTTTGAGTATTCGATATAATCCCATCAAGACTAGACTTCACTCTATTGGCCAGAACTTTTGAAATAATCTTATACACCACGTTACAGAGCGAAATCGGACGTAGATCAGCCATAGTCTGTGGGTCATTTCTCTTCGAAACCAAGGCAATGTTTGTACTGGTCAAAATTGCTCGACAGAACACCATCAACAAAAAAATTCCTCACCATTTGCACAATATCATTACCAACGATGGGCCAAAATTTCTGATAAAATCCCGGACTCATGCCGTCCGGGCCAGGAGACTTATCAGGGTGCATATGAAACAAAGCCTGCTTTACTTCCTCTTCTTCTATTGGTGCCAACATCATCTCATTTTGAAATTGAGAAACCTTAGTCGATATACAGCTCAAAATCTCACTCCATTCTGTACTCGATGCCTTAAAGATGGTATTGAAATAGTCCACCATAGTTTCCTCTAGCCCTGTACCCCAACCAACTCTATCTCCTGAAGCATCTATCAAAGTCGAGATATGATTAACTCTTCTCCTTTTTTTTCGTGGCCTTATGGAAAAATTTGCTGTTTTGATCCCCTTCGCGAAGCCAAAGTTGCTTTGATCTTTGCCTCCAAAACACCTCCTGCTGAGCATACACCTCTGCAAGTTTCGTTTTCTCTGCTCTACACAATGCAACAGAATGAGCATCTCTCCTGCCCTTAAGAGTTTTCAATATATGCTTGCTTTGATTTA
Organism: Apium graveolens; assembly: GCF_009905375.1. Lineage (NCBI taxonomy): Eukaryota > Viridiplantae > Streptophyta > Magnoliopsida > Apiales > Apiaceae > Apium > Apium graveolens. The sequence continues at coordinate 53,938,536 of NC_133654.1, forward strand.
TTCTTTTTCGAAAACTCCCTGTAATATCCTGACCCCATATTGACAGCTTTTGAGAACACACCAACAGCTTATCAAAAAAGGACATACCAGAAGCATTGTGCCAAGCTTCCTCCACAATTTGTTTACACATCGGTTCCCTCAACCATGCATTCTCAAAGCGGAAAGGTTTGACAGAACGCAATACAACATTCTCACAGGGATCAAGCAACAAAGGACAATGATCAGACGTTATCGTTTCCAAATTTATAAGCTTTGCATTTTTAAATAAATTGAAAAAATTCTCCGAAGCTAATGCTCGATCCAATCTGACCTCGATCCAGTTCTCCGTACCATAACCCTTCTCCCATGTAAATGGATACACACTCATATTCATATCAACAAGGCCACAATCATCCAACACTTCTTTAAAGCCCTGAATTAACCACTGCGGATAAGGCCTTCCTCCTCTTTTATCATCTTGAGACAGCACATTGTTCATATCCCCAATCAAAACCCAGGGAAGACTGTTGCCAGTAGCTAATGACCGGATCAAGTCCCACGTTTCCCTCCTTTTTCTCCTATCTGGCTCACCGTATACTCCTGTTAATCTGAACTCATGACCACCTCTGTTCCTAACCACCAGGTCAATATGATTCTTACTATAAGTCTGCAAACGAACCTCGTCATTATACCTCCACAGAAAAGTAATACCTCCACTATGCCCCTGCGTTTCGACAGTAAATGCCCCCTCAAAATTCAACGCATTCCTTGCTATTTCCACTCTATTTTTATTACACAAGATCTCACATAAGAAAATAAAATTCGGCTTCTTTTGGGACGTTATTTCTTTAAGGAATTGAAAAGCCCATGGTGTCCCAAGCCCATGGCAATTCCAGCTTATAACACTCATAATGCTAGGCGAGTACCCCCTTGAGTACCCGCCTCTTTGACGTTTTTTGGATCGATAACATTTACTGGGCCATTTTCTACAAACATGTCATCCTCTCCATCAGACTCCTTACTCATTTCTGTGCTCCGGCCCATCCCATTATTATGGCCCAACCCATCATCTGTTCTCCTTTTTTTCGAATCAATTATTATTGATGTACTTCCTTGTATTATGGGATCAGTTATATTATCCCCTCCTATCCCTAAATTCACGCCTTCTGTTGTAGTTTGAATTTTCCCTCCACTCAATCCCCCAGCTGTATCAACCTGCATAGTTTGTGGAGAAGATTTCGGGATATGATTGTTGCCTTCTGAAACTGAATTCATCCTCTCACCTTCTTTTCCCGTGTTCCATGGATCTTCATCACTGCCACTACGAAGCCACTTTGCACCTATTGGCTTAACCTGACTTCTGAGCGGAGCACGCATCCATACGCCATAGGGCTTAACTATCTCATGCTCAGGAGTATCAAATAATCGAGAACAGAATTTATCAGAATGCCCAAGAAAGCCACAAATAAAACAGAATGTAGGAACATTCTCATATTTAAACGTAATCCAGAACCATTCATCCCCTGATTTCCTCACCTTCATTCGCCTTTTTAATGGTTTTGAAAGATCAAGAGATACACGCACACGCATATAACCACGCCAAACTTCCTTAAAATTTGACTTACATGACTCAACATACTTGCCGATAAAATTTCCAACCTCCATTATGACATTCTCAGACATGAAACCTGGTTTAAGATCATGTATTTGGATCCATAAATCCATAGTATTCAAACTAACATCACCTGGGTTCTCTCCTTCCTTCATACGTGCCATGACCAATGCTCTCCTATTAAAAGACCACGGGCTCCCCTCCAATATACGCTTTACATCCAGCTCGTGATAAAACTGAAATAGATATAAGTTTGTATCCAACTCCTTCATGTAAACCCCTCTCCCAGGTTTCCATAAAGCCGCTAATGTCTGCTGCATTGCTTGAAAATCCACTCGACCTTCTGTCAAGAAACGAGCCACCACACATAGTTTAGCATCGAAGTTTGTAAAACCTTGATTATTCCCTTTTGTTCCTCCAATCTCAAAAGCCAAAACATCTTCCTCCTCGTCTTCCAGCGTGATATTATTCATAGCATCAATGATACTACTAGACGATGTCATAGCTTTGAAAGAAAAACAATGAAATGATAAGAAAAAAGACAAAACTGACGCTCTTCAAACTAACATATCAAACCATGTCAAAAGACAAGACAGTATATTAATATTATATCCATTCATTTGCATCAGTTTACAACTATGACAACTACGTTAACATAGATTAACCCAGCAAGCATCATTTATCTACTTTTGTTTATAAATGTCTACTTTTGTGGTGTTGTGTAATGATTTATGTTCTTCTTGGTGAATGATACATGGCTTGTCCAATACATTCCTGAACTTGAAGCCTATACATTAAAATTAAATTTATTTTGGAAGGATAACTGAACTTTAATAATATAACTTTAAATTTATCTGAACATTTTTTGTTAAGAAATTTTCTTTAAAGTGTACTAATAATATTTTTTTTGTGAATTTTTTATGATACCATTTTAAAATCAAAATCGAACTGATTGTAACCGAATCGAAGTTTTTAAATCAAAACCGAACCAACGGTTGCGGTTGCGGTTTTGGTTTTCGATTTTAAAAACCGACGGTACTTAATTTCGATTTCGATTTTAGCCTAAAACCACACTGATCCGCAGAGAGCCCGAGCCCGAGCCCTCTCTCATCAAATATTCTAAGGAAAGTTATTTTTGGACAATTTTCGGGTACAGCTTTCCATTTTATTGTTGAAGTACTGTTCGATTACGGAACTTCCCACATCCAGGAAAACAAAGTCACGCTTTTCCAGCTATATTTGTTGTTCAAGTAGCTGAGTACATTGAATTAGCACGGCTGCACCCTGTTTTAAACTAAAATGTTGAATTTATGACGAAGTGCTTGGTATCTTCTAGTCTTCTAGAAAGACAGTCATATTTGGTGAGCTATGTTTTTTTTGTTTAAGTAGCTGCTGTTGTTACAAACAGAAACCACATCAAGAACCGGTGACTGAGATTGAGAGAGAGTGTTAAAGGGAAAGGATTAAAAACATGGATTTAGTACAAGTTGTTCACATGAATACAAGCAATCACGAATGTAGCTACGCCGACAATTCCACCCTTGAGGTGTGTCTCTCCTTCACACCTCACACTTACACACAACTTTCTAATGCATTAACTGAATGTAACTAGTAACAGGGAACTACAAAGGTTACTAATGTATATAGATTATATCTTTCATATTGTTTTCATGATATCTAATAAGTCTAACCGTTTTGTAATCTCCAGAAAAGTGTGATATTGAAGTCCAAAGAAGCTTTAGAAGATGCCATCGAGGATTATGGAATTAGCCATGGGTTCTCTGAATGCTTCAAGCTAGCTGATTTGGGTTGCTCTTCTGGACCTACTGCCTTCCTATCTGTTACAAATATAATAAACAGTGTACTTGCAGTATGCGAGGAGAAAAATTTAAAAGCACCAACCGAGTTTCAGGTACTTTTGAATGACCTTCCAAATAATGATTTCAACTCACTTTTTAAAATCACACCATCCTTCAATTCAAGGCTTCAAAATGAGAACGGTGGTGGCGGAAAATCAGTAAACTGTTTCATATCCGGGGTGCCAGGTTCCTTTTTTACAAGGCTGTTTCCAAGTAAAAGCCTTGAATTTGTTCATTCTTCTTATGCTGTTCATTTTCTCTCACAGGTTATAACATACACACTGAAATCAGAATCTTTACGAATTAATTTTACAAAATATTCCGTATAGACTAACAATCTTTAGAACAGATTCCTGAGAAAGTGCTGGATAATAACAAAGGAAATGTCTACTTGGCCAAATCGAGTCCTCCTTTTGTTTATGAAGCATACTTTAATCAATTTAGAAAAGACTTCACAACATTCTTGCGCATGAGATCCATGGAAATAATTACTGATGGGCGAATGGTGTTAACACTTATCGGAAGGACAACCAGCAAAAATTGTAATGTTTTCCATGATTTACTGGCAAAGTCACTGCAAGACATGTTGGTTGAGGTATAAATAATGATACATATATAAATTACTTAGTATTTAAACGTTCCAAGTAAAGAAGTTAAATGTATTATTGTTTGCTTCTCATGCAAGGGTTTACTGAACGAGAAAGACGTTTATTCCTTCAATTTGCCGGTGTACTACCCATGTACTAACGAATTGAAGGCAGTAATTGAATCTGAGAGTTCCTTCACTCTTGATAGAATTGAGACCTTTGAAGTTGACTGGGACATGCGCACTGAAGATGAAATAATCAAGTCTGGAGAAAGCAGCGGCAAGTTTATAGCCAAAATATATAGAGCTGTATCAGAGCCCTTGCTTGCTGGTTATTTTGGAAATACTTGCTTGCATAAGATATATGAGAGGTACGAAATGCACACAACTGAGCAGCTCTCCAAGGAGAGAATCACCAGTTTCAATATTGTTGTCTCCCTCTCAAAGAAAGGTAATAACTAAGAGCATCTGGAGAGGCTGGTTATGTAGGTTCTTAACTAAAAAAAATAAAGAGGATCACTTAAATAAATTTGAGCTCTAATAAAATATCGTTAGAGGTTTTAAGAGCATTCTGTACTGATGATTTCATCAATAAATATTAAATTTCCTCATGATGTTTATCAACTCCAACATATTTTAGTTTAAATTTGTGTCAAAGTGGGTGGAGGTGAAATATTCGATACTCGCTATCTTAATGAAATATGTTAATTTATGCATAGTCCTCGATATTGGTTAGCTCAATTGACATGCAATGAGCCAAATTTATATTTTTTAAGGACATCCCACTCTTAATAATTATTTCATGAAAGAAGGATTCCAATCGATATGATTACTTTTTACAAAGACATATCCCACACTTAATAATTAGTTCATGTAAAGAAGGAGATGCTTGAATTGAACATTAACCATTTGTAACACATGATCTATTACAAGTTATCTTCTCATTCCTGCCTTATTTCGACATCTACCCAGTTCTGTTCCTATAAGGAGTTCAATAACAATATTGAAATTATATATCACAAAATACCATTGATAAAGCCACCGCTCAGTTGAAAGCATTGTAAAAGAATTAATCAGCAAGATACAATTTTGTTCAACAAATTCCATAGCAGAAGAGCAGATACAACTGATCGAAGATTCTGTGGACAAAGCACATAAAAAATGAATTTGGTTCAATGCATGTCCAAGTATTCGTTCAGACAAATAATTGTGTAATTAGTATTATTTATAAGGTGTATTCTGAATTTTTTAAGAAAATAACAAATTTAGAGATTACAGATTATCAGAGAGGAGAAGATTAAACAAATACGACGGAGTCTTCAGTTCCCTGATCTCAAAACCAAATAGTACTTGTTTTTGTCCCGGTGAAATCATCATCATCATCATCATCATCTGCAAAAAGCGGAAGGTTCTAAATTAGAAACAATATTTCGGGCCACACCGTCTTGCTCCATTTGTCATCAGCGAAGCACCTAGTGCTCCAGCCCTCCAAGTCCAAACCAGGTGTTGCCCGCTTCCACCACTCATCATGCTCACCTAGCGGTATTAACCGTCGCCATTCACGATTAACGGAAGCCAGTCTCACTATGTCGGTACCATACAGAAATTCGCTAATTTTTAACTTTAATTCAGTCGGGAGTAGCTCCATATAACATACTTTCATCTTCGGTTGCAGGGTATGCATCTTGGTCTCTTGCTCTTTAGAATAACAAGAGCTTAACTACCCCAAGGCGTGGTCTGTTGAATGTAAAGTGCAACGTTGGAATTTAAAAAATCTATACTATATATATACTTATGTATACTATATTATAATAGCCGGAATACAGATAATTTGGTTCAACGATAATTCCCTAATTTTGATTATTACAAAAATAGATAAATAGTGTTATATATCTAATAAACTACTAAATTATTAAACTACTACTAAATATAGTATACTTATCCTACTAAACTACGAATACAACTTATTCTATTATTAAAAGATATAAATAATAGTGTCACATATCTGCTAAACTACTAAATTGTTAAACTACTAAAAATAGTCTATTTATTCTACTAAATTACGACCACATGTTATTTTATTATTTTTATTATAAATTTATAATCATTATATATTTATATAAATATTTTAAAAATATAATATAACTTGATAAATAAAAATTTAAAATATTAATGGAAACCCGTGCATCGCACGAGATTTATGCTAGTATACTATAATAACCGGAATGGGGTATAATTTGTAGTTTGGTTGACCCTCATTTTGGTTATCCCTGTACATCATGACCGTCGGATCTTCTTCATCAAATAATCAAAGTCGTTAGATCCACATACTAAAAAAATACACTCCACAAGTTCTCAAGTTCGAATCCCGTTAACAACAAACATTTATATTATTATATAAAGATACATATAAGTTTTCAGATTCGAATCTCACTCATCAACAACAAACATTTACATTATTATTTATGAATAAGATCTCATCAATCATATACTATTTATACTATTTGAATCTAACTTGAAATTATAATTATATAATCATTATTTAGTATTTAATTATTTATATAGAATTTTAATATAATTATATGAAATAAAATTAAAAATATATAAATATTAACCAAGAACCGTGCATCGCACGGGCCGTAAGCTAGTATACTATAATAACCGGAATGAGGTATAATTTGTAGGTTGGTTAACCCTCATTTTGGTTATCCCTTTACATCACGACCGTCAGATCTTCTTCATCAAATAATCAAAGCCATTAGATCAAAATACTAAAAAAATACAGTACACAAGGTCTTAGGTTCGAATCCCGCCAAGAATAAAAATTATATTATTATTTATAAAGATACATATAAGTTCTCAAGTTTGATTATCTTTAACAATAAATATTTAAATTATTATTTATAAAAATATATATAAGTTTTCAGGTCAAATCTCACCAATAACAAACATTTATATTTTTATTTATGAATAGGATCTCATAAATCATATATTATTTATACTATTTGAACTTAACTTAAATTATACATCATAAAATTATAATTATATAATCATTATTTAGTATTTAATTATTTATAAAGGACTATAATAACATTATATAAAATAAAAATGAAAATATATAAATATTTATTAAGACCCGTGCATCGCACGGGCCGTGAGCTAGTATTGTTAAGTTTGAGGATTGGAAAACCCTAATATGCTTAAAGAAAAACAATTCTTCGGTAAATACTATTCCTAGTTTTATTCGCTTTATTATAATTTAAATTTTACTAGCTACGTTATAACGCTTATAAAGTCAAAATTCAGTATTTTTTCAACAATAATTTATTTAGGGTATGTTAATTAAGTGTTTTTTTTGGATAATTAAAATTATATATGACTTACATATGAGCATGTGGCAAGCTTATAATAGGTTGATAGAACTACAGGGGTCTATTCTCAGAAATTTTACGATAAGTAATACGAACCCCCCGACGATAAAGGAGACGCGTTTTTAGCACTTAAATTATGTATGTAATAGTCAATGTGCTCGTTATTTAACATTGTGTTTGGTAGGAACGAATGAATTTATTTAGAAATGAAATGAATGTTTAAACGGAATGGCAAGAGAACGTAAATAAGATTGAATGGAATAATGATTCAAGGCTTTTGTTTGGTTCAACACTTTCTTTCCCGGAATGAAATGGATCATTCCATTCATTTTGAATTGTTTGTTTGGTTACTTGAAGGAATGGAATGGTTATCAAAATTTTCAGATTTTTGAGCATTATCATTTTATTTGTAAAATTATTATTTTTAAATTAAAAAAGAATATCCAGCAACACATAGTAAAAATAAATAATACAAATAATATTATATAGATTTAAAAGTTAACCAAAAAATATAAAATTTTTAAGTCCAAAATAATGTCAAATCACCGCCCTCATGCACAATAGAAACACTACATTACCACATGTTTCTAAAAAGAAAATGCAACTCATTTTTAATACTATTTGATCTCAAATCTCATTATCTAGAATACTGTTAACAAATATGATTTTTTCCTTGGCAGGTGCTGCAAAAAAAAGGATTATCAAATCTTCATCCTTGGCTATCTTTTTTGCAACCTGAAGTTTCTGCAAAACTTGAAGATTTGGAATCTTTGAAAGTTCTTCATTCAACTGCATTTTTTTCAGTATCATATCTTCTTCTGCCGCAATCAATAATTTGGTTGAAGCCTCAAACTGATTAGCAATCCTATCTGAAGCAACGTAGACAGCCTCCAATAATGAATCTACATTTCCTTTTTTTCGCTTCTTGCTTGTTGACTCATCTGAATGCGAGCTTCGTTGCATGTCCTCTTGTAGAGATAATTCATCAGCAGCTTCTGTGTTAAGCTCCCCTACCACATCTTCCATATTTTCAGTCATATGTCCGGTTGCTCTATCTTTCCCAAAGATAATATAGAGTTCTTTGAAGTATGACAAATGAGTACTCTTCCATTTAGCTGCTCCTGGATGAACCTGCACAATTGGAACATAAGAATTAAATTAGTATACAAAAAGATATAGAATAAGCAGAGTTTAAGAAATTTGAAGTTGAGATTTTTGTATCTTCACCAAATAAACAAAAACTTGTATATATATATATTTATCTCCAATACCAGATTAGTTTGTTATATCCATTTTTCGCACACAGTTTGCATATAGTTAGATCACTGGATAAAAATAATAAATGTGAATATGAAAATAATAATCGATAAATCTCTAAACAACATAAAAACACTACAAACCTTTTTTCTTATCTACACCCACGATAAAGATATTTATATTATGGAAGGTAGTCCAACAGGGTGTACCTGTGCTTTACTTGCTAAATTACAAAGGGTGACAATATTAAACAAATGATAAAAATCACAATAACACTAACAATAATTATTAAGCAACTTATCACATTATTTGTACATAAAAAAATCACCATCATATACATGGTTTCCGATTCACTCTTATAAATTATACAATCTAGAAATTGTTTTCTTGTCTTACACTACATGTTTAATATCTTAATTCCAGGCATTATTTGATGTTTGTTTTCTTATGGGCTAAATCAATATTTATAGTGATAATGAAACAGGATTGTAAAAGTGGTATACTAAACCAAAGGATGATTTGTATATGAAGTATATGTAAGTTTTTATTCTTTCAAGAAAAAGAACAGAACCCAACCACAAGACTTACTAATGCTAATTGCTAAAGTGTGTGGGGGATGATCATCCACTAATATTCTCAATCAAGATTAAACAATTTTGTTATCAAAGTGCCCCACATGTTTTTGAGTATTTAAATATAACTCCTTGCTCTAGATCGATTTATTCTATGATTAATTGTTTAATAATTACTTTTCCCGACCATCTGTATTAGTGTATATTCATTTGATATAAACTTAATATAGTTTTAATTTTGGAGATGTCTTTCTAAACAAAGACATGCAAAATGCTCTAAGCTCTGTACCTAAATAAGCAACACAAATAAAGTCCTAGTTAAGGGTGAAATAGGATCATAATTATCTATTACTTGCAAGGAACAGAGGTATTGATCTTATTATACTTACCTTAAGATATTGAGCCCATACATCCCTCGGTGCCATAATAACATGCTCTTTTGAGTTCCATCCAAATCCCGAACTATTTGCCCCATATTGAATATCGTACACAGCAGTAAAGTCCTTTTTTAATGTCTTCATTCGAGACTCTATGTGAGGCCTTTCCTTTAAACCTGCTTTGGGAAGCTTGGTTTGCAGTAACGTCTCAAGAAATGTCAGATATCCAAGTTTGAACCCATTATCTGCCTTGAATTTTCCGGTATTGACAAGTTCCAACAAAGCTTCAACAAGTTTTTCATCTTCATAATCTGTCCATTTCCTTTTATTTTTTTCCCGCGACTCTTTCTACCAATGAATCATTTGATTCCACATCCACGTCAACAGCCACTTCCTGATAAATTATACAAATTATTAGAGAAATTCACAAATTAAATTAAACCAGCCACTACAAGTTCTCAAAGATGACATATCGATTACAAGTTTCTTATACGACTGAGTTGCATAAATTGCGGTATACACAAACATATTAAGATAAAGATGTAATTTAGATAAAGCTCCACCACTGGAATATATGATTTTCTAATATATGCTAAAATGAAACCTGGCTTTGAAGAATTAGAAATTATTGTGAAAATCAAGCAAACAGAAGCCAAAAGCCGCTCACTCATAATCCAAGAAGGGAATCTGGAGATCTTAGAAGGTAGCAAATGCAAAATTGGAAAAACAGAAAAATGAAAAAAAGAGTACACTAACAGAATTAGAAAGATTCTATTTAAGGAGGCTGAGGAGATCCGGAGGCAGAAATTTGTAGCACTCCAAGCAGTAGAATAAGAACAGAAAGAACAGTTCACTATGAATAATAGACAAACCACCTAAAATATTACAAATTTACCAGAAGCAACATGTATTATCAGCTCACTAAAAATAAGCTTGTGTAATGTTTATATGTTTTCGCTAACATTCATAAACAAAGGTAGCTAATGTATCAATTTTAATGATCATTTAGTTAACATCACAAGTCATAACGAGATAATGTATAAATTCTTAGAGACATTTTAAATAGTCTTGCATCCCTGTACTGTCCAATATCTAATTTGGTGGCTTACCAGTAAAACACTTAATTGTCCACAATGTTTATAGTTGGCATTGCTTAATTGCAGATGCTCAACTCACAAACTTAACTGCATATCTCATTCCAAAAGCAGATAACGCAGCGAATGTTAGATATATTTGATAATGTCATGTGTAATATGATTTGTGTTTAGTTTTTCAGATCTTACTTAACAGGACAAATCAATACTTAACTGGAAATCAACACTTATACTGAAGAAAGAGCTTAAGATATCAGAACTTAAGTTATCAGAACTTAAGTGATCAGAAGATATTTATCAGGAGATAATATCAGGACTTAAGATGACTTTCAGATAAGACAGGCGGCTGATTGAAAGGAAAGAAGATCGAGACTAAGACAGAAAGAATTATGCATGAAGAAAGAATTCTATGAAGAATAGAATACTTGGAAGAAAATATAACTAGTTGATATATTTTAGGAAGCAGAATTATATTCCATATCAATTAGAATTTATCTGGTAACTGTGTAGTATATAAACACAGGCATAGGGTTTACACTATAAGTGTTACGATTATCGAAGTTATTATTCTTGGTAACTCTAGCAGCTCTCGTGATAATTTGTTCATCACTGAGAGAGGACAGTTCCATATTGTAACAGAGTTTATTGTGTTGAATAAAATCTATTTTCTGTTATTTGAGTTCTTATATTCGATTTGATTGTGCTAAACACTGTATTCAACCCCCTTCTACAGTGTGTGTGACCTAACAAGTGGTATCAGAGCAATCTGTTAACACACAAACAGTTTAAGATCCAAAATCAATCATGTCTGAAGAACAAACTCCAACCAAGCCCACCAAAACTGAAGAACCTCTAAAAACCATAACCCATAGTCGATATGAGACTATAAGAGTTCCCATGTTGAAACCTTCTGAGTATTCCATATGGAAAGTGAAGATGGCTATGTTTCTGGAAGCTACAGATCCAGAATATCTCGACAGGATTTATGAAGGACCACATATGCCAACCAAACTCTTTGTGAAAGTTGCAGGTCAACCAGCAAAGTCTGTACCAAAGGAGAAAAGTGATTACACTGCTGAAGATATCTCATCAATTGCAAAGGATGCAAAGGTAAGACACTTGCTGCATAGGGTCATTGATAATGTCTTATCAAACAGGGTAATTCAATGCAAGACTGCAAAAGAGATATGTGATGCTTTGGAAACAAGGTGTCAGGGAACTGATTCAATCAAGAAGAACATGAAGACTATACTCACTCAAGAATATGAGCACTTTGACTCAAATCCTGATGAGTCATTAACTGATTTATATGACAGATTTGTCAAACTCTTCAATGATTTGTCACTAGTTGACAAAGAGTATGATATTGAAGATTTAAATCTTAAATTCCTGTTAGCACTTCCTGAAAGATGGGATTTGAAGGCCACAATAATAAGAGACAACTATAATCTTGATGAAGCATCTCTTGATGAAATTTATGGGATGCTCAAGACTCATGAACTTGAGATGGAACAAAGAAGCAAGAGGAATGGAAGAAAGTCAAGGACATTTGATTTTGTGGCTGAGGAGGAAAGTCCCAAAGTTGCTGCCTCAAAGAAAGGCAAAGGAAAAGCTCTCATCACAAAGTCTGATACTGAGTCATCAAGTTCTGATAGTGATGATGACTCAGAAACTGAAAGTATATCTGAGATAGACCCTGATGAAGAGATGATGAAGCTGTGTGCTCTTATGGTAAAAGGAATCACAAAGATTGCATACAGGAAATTCAGAAGAGGAAAGAAGTTTTCCAGGAAAGGTGCAAGTTCTGATAAGAAAGGTTTCAGAAAATCTGAAGGCAAAGGAGGAAAGTCTGATAGAGGAGATTACTCAAATGTTAAATGCTACAACTGTGGTGAGAAAGGCCACATATCTCCAGATTGCAGAAAAGGGAAAAGTGACAAAGGCAAGGCTCTTGTCACAAAGAAGAAAAGCTGGTCAGATGCTTCAGATTCTGAGGATGAGGAAAACTATGCCTTGATGGCAAATGCTGATAGAAGTTCTGATACTGCTGACTTAAAGGTACCTCAAACTACTTATGCCTTTCATACTGATGATATTACTGAGTTGAGAAGATATCTTAAGACCATGTTCATTAGTTATAAAGATCAAACTTTATCATGTGAAAGATTATCTTCTGAAAATCTTGCTTATAAAAAGGGGAATGATTATTTAGAAAAAGAGTTAGTCATGTTCCATCAAACTCAGAAAGATAGAGTTGATGCCTTTTATGTTAGGGATGAAGTGTTAAAAATGAATGAATCTCTAAAAACTGAGTTAGAAAAGGAAAGAGAGATTATCAGGACTTGGACTAACTCTGGTAAAACAACTCAGGATATTCTTAGTAGTGGAAACTGGAAAGAGGGCTTAGGTTATGAAGACAATAAGAACAGTAAGGGAACTGTAGAAACTAAGCCTATAGTTGTTAAACAAAAACCAAAGGTAAATCCTGTTAAGTTTGTAACTGCAAAGTCTGATATTGAGAAATCAGAAGTTAAGGAGAAAGTAACTTCTGACAAACCTAAACAGGATAAGCCAATTGAAGTTAACATAGGCTTAATGACTAAGAAGTAGCTTAAGCATAAGCTGAAAGATGTTAAGAATGTAAACAAGGTAAAGCCACCTAGGAAAAATAGGAATGGAAAGGAAGGTGTGAACAAAAGTAACAATTATAAGCCTGTTCCTAATGCTCCTAGAAAAACATGTCATAACTGTGGAAACTCTAACCATCTGGCTTCTTTTTGCAGGAAGAATAAGAACATAAACTCCTTACCTTCAAAGTCAGGTGTTAAGAGTCAGTCTGTTAGATATAAGCCACAAAATCCTTGTTTTTATTGTGGTAGTTTATGGCATTCCATTTATACTTGTAAGGAATATCATAGTTTGTACTATGATTATTATCAAATAAAACCTTCTGTAAAGAAAGTTAGCATTATTCCTTCTAGTATAAGTTCTGATGCAAAGTCTGATATTGCAAATTCTGATAAGAAAACCGTTAACATAAACTCTGATGCTAAATCCGCTGCAAATGTTAACAAACTTAAAAAGGCCAAAGGATCCAAGCAAGTTTGGGTCCTTAAAACTAATCATTAGTGGTCTTTGTGATTGCAGGGCAACAAGAATAACATCCTAGTTCTAGACAGTGGATGTTCAGGACATATGACTGGAAATAAAGCCTCGCTATCAGACTTTGTGGAGAAAGCTGGCCCAGGTGTTTCTTATGGAGATGGCAACATTTAAAAAACTCTGGGATATGGCAATATCAATCTTGGGAATGTCATCATTGAAAAGGTAGCTCTGGTCTCAGGAGTTAAATACAATCTGCTGAGTGTGAGTCAAATCTGTGACAGAGGTTATCATGTGGATTTTTTTGAAGAACACTGTGAAGTTGTAAGCAAATCTGCAGGCAAAGTTGTTCTGAAAGGATACAAGCATGGTAACATTTATGAAGCCAAGGTTTCAATAAGTACTGTTGGTTCTGCAATCTGTCTGTTAAGTAGAGCATCAATTGAAGAAAGCTGGGATTGGCACAAGAAACTCTCTCATTTAAATTTTTACAATATAAATGAACTTGTCAAGTAAGATCTTGTGAGAGGACTGCCAAAATCAGTATTTGCTCCCGATGGCCTTTGTGATTCATGTCAGAAGGCAAAATAAAGAAAATCTTCATTCAAGAGCAAGGCTGAATCATCAATTCTTTGAGGGTTTTTAGCACATAAACGCAACGAAAACGTAAACTTAAATCTTAAAAAAAACCGAAACCCTCTGCAGGATCAATGCGAAAAATAATATTTAATTTGTAGTTCAGTATGTTTACCTTAAGAAGCTTTACGTTAATGGAAAAATGGAGGTCTTTAATAGCGATCCAAGAACGATGAGCGGAGATCCCTAGCAGCTGCTCCTCAGCTGAAAATTTTCCATAAAATATTATTATTTTTAACCCTTTAATTGATTATTCTTATTAACCAATTAACTAATAATTAAAACACCATTTAATCATTAATCCCTTTTCTAAACACTTTAGAAAAATAATTTTCTCACTTGATTTAATTTCCAAAATTAAATTCTTAATTAATAATATTAAGAACTTTTCAAAATTAATTTATAATTAATTAAATCTCATTTAATCAATTATTAAATTTGCTAATTAATTATTTATTTCACAAATAAATAATTATCAACCATAATTAATTAATTCCTCCACCATTAAATCATTCTCTTTTATGGTGTAACCCTGTAGGTTCAATATTAAGCCGGTAGTAGAAATAAATAATAATAAAACTATTTTATCATTATTTATATAAATTCTCTAATTCATTAAATATGATTAATTAATTAATCATATTTATTCTACATCGTGACGGATAATTCTCAGCATATTGCGACTATCCGGATAATACGAATTTACTGCTTAGAATACCAAAAACCCATTCAATGAATCGTTACCGTACAATCAATTCCTTCTACCCTGCAATGTCACGATTAAATACAAGGCCTGGAACTTGTGTCAAGCCTATCTTATTTAATCATATGCTTTCCCATTCACTATGCTTAGTTCTAATTAATGTAAATTAGAAACTCCTTTCTAATTTCATTCACTCTGGCCAGAGATACCTGAATTAGCATAAGTGGATCAGCATTGAACATTCTCTTCCTTCACTGGAAGGGGTAGATCCTTTATTGATCATACACTATCTTCGTGTACAAATTCCTACACCCAGTAGAGCCCTTATTATTGTCCCTAGAGACTAAGAACTAAACCAAAGTATAGTTCAGTGTACACAAGATGACTATGATGACCTCAAGTCTAAGGATACTTGTACAACTATCACTATATGAACATCTGCTGACACGTGAGTGAACTCCATCAGTTGTTCAGATGTGTGAGTCATGTTTAGTGAACTTATTCTATAATAAGAACCTACATACTAGTTATAGTGTCACCACACAAATGTCTATGAGAACAGACATCCTTCATAATGAAGCAAGCATAGTATGTACCGATCTTTGCGGATTACTAATTACCAGTTAGTAATCCTACGACCAGGAAATATTTAAGTCCAGAGTTATCATCTTTTAGGTCTCATTATTATGATCTCATCATAATCCATAAAAATCTTCACTCTAAACTATGGTATATCTTATTTAAACACTTAAATAGATAAAGCCCGCAATAAAACCAAAATAAGTCTTTTATTAATATCAATGAAATCAAAACAGATTACATAAAAGTTATTCCTAAATCATCATACATGATTGGACTTAGGACACATCTCTTTCAATCTCCCACTTTTACTAAAGTCAATCACTCTGGTATCTAATACCCATCTTGTCTTTACGACGATCAAAGTGACTTTGAGAAAGTGGCTTTGTTAAAGGGTCTGCTATGTTGTTATGTGTGTCAACTCTCTTGACGTTGACATCTCCTCTTTCAACAATCTCCCTAATCTGATGAAAACGTCACAAAAAATTTCCTATAAGAAGTATGTCATCCACATACAATACAAGAAATGTTACCGCGCTCCCACTAACCTTCTTGTAGACACATAGTTCATCTATGTTTTTGATAAAACCAAATTCTTTGATTGTCTCATCAAAATGGATGTTCCATCTATGAGAAGCTTGCTTTAAACCATATATGGTTCGCAGCAGCTTAGACACTAGGTGTTCATTTCCCTTGGAAAGAAAACCCTCTGGTTGTGTCATATACACTTTCTCTTCAAGTTTCCCATTGAGGAAGGCCATTTTCACGTCCATTTTCCAGATCTCATAGTCGTAGTAAGCAGCAATTGCAAGCAAAATCCGAATTGATTTTAACAGGGCTACAGGCAAAAAAGTTTCATCAAAGTCAATCCCTTGCCTTTGTCTGAATCCTTTTGCCACGAGCCTGGCCTTATAGGTCTCCACCTGCCCATCTGCTCCAATCTTTCTTTTGTATACCCACTTGCACCCAATAGGCTTAACACCTTCAGGCGCCTCAACCAGAGTCCATACTTGGTTGGTATACATAGATTCCATTTCGGATTTCATGGCACTATGCCATTTCCCCGAGTCAACACTACTCATAGCCTCATTATTGGTCACAGGGTCGTCATCATCAATGATTGACAACTCATTGTCATTCTCAATGACAAGGCCAGAATACCTCTCAGGTTGGTGAGACACTCTCCCTGACCTACAAATGGGCTGTTCCATAGAAGGTTGTTCAGTCTGAACAGGTGTTTCCACTTGATCCGTAGTAGTTTATGCTTCTTGAACTTTATCAAGTTTAATTTTGCTCCCACTATTTCCTTCAAGGATAAACTGCTTTTCCCAGAAGGTAGCATGTCTGGAGACAAACACCCGATGATCGTGGTAAAAGTAATACCCTAAAGTCTCTTTAGGATATCCCACAAAATTACATTTTACAGATCGAGATTCCAGCTTATCTGGGTCAACTTTCTTGACATAAGCTGGACATCCCCAAATCTTAACGTGTTTAAGACTCGGTTTCCTTTCTTTCCATATCTCATATGGAGTTTGAGGAACAGATTTGGAAGGCACCTTATTCAGTAAATATGCTGAGGTTTCCAATGCATAACCCCATAGGAATACTGGAAGATTCGCATAGCTCATCATGGACCGAACCATGTCTAACAAAGTTCGATTTCTCCTTTCAGATACCCCATTCAACTGTGGAGTATATGGAGGAGTCCACTGGGAGACTATACCATTTTCTTTGAGATAAGCTAGAAACTCTCCATTCAAGTATTCACCACCTCGATCTGATCGAAAAGTTATAATACTGTGTTTGGTTTATTTCTCCACTTCATATTTATATTCTTTGAACTTTTCAAAGGCTTCAGACTTGTGTTTCATCAAATACACATATCTGAATCTAGATCGATCATCTATGAAAGCAATGAAGTATGAAAATCCACCCATGGCTTGCGTAGACATTGGTCCACATACATCTGTGTGTACCAATCCTAGCAAATCTGCAACCCTCTCTCCATGTCCACTAAATGGAGATTTGGTCATTTTACCCAATAGACAAAACTCGCATGTTGGATATGATTTAAAATCAAAGGGGTCAAGTAACCCTTCCTTATGTAATGTCCGCAGTCTATTTTCACTAATATGACCAAGTCCGCGGTGCCACAAGAAAGTGAGATTTTCATCATCCCTTTTTCTTTTATTAGTATGTTCAATTTGAAGTAAATTATGCTCTACGTCACATACATACAGACCATTGTTTAAAATACCACTTCCATAAAGAACGTTATCTCTAAGAATTGAACATTTATTATTCTGAATAACAAACGAAAATCCAGCCAAGTCTAACATGGAATAGAAATAATATTCCTCACAATCGAGGGAACAAAATAACAATTATTTAGAACAATATTCTTGCCCGTAGGCATATGTAAATGAAATGATCCTACAGCTTCAGTAGCAACTCTTGCTCCATTTCCCTTCCGTAGAATCACCTTCTCTTCTTCAAGAGTCCCTGCAACGAATTGCAAATATGAGAACCACAGGCGGTATCTAATACCCAAGTAGAAATTTGACTTAGTGACATATTAACTTCGATCATGAACATACCTGAATTAGAAGCGGTAGTCTCACTACCCTTCTTCTTCTTCAATTTTGCAAGGTAAACCTTGCAGTTCCTCTTCCAGTGCCCCACCTTGTTACAGTGAAAGCAAACAGCTTTGCTCTTTGGGTCTTCAGCTTTTGGTGGAACCGGCTTTTTCTCACCTACTTTCTTCTTCTTGGAAGGGTTCTACTTCCTTTTCTTAGGATTGGAACCTTCACCAATTAAAAGAACATAACTCCTCTTAGGGGGAAAATTCGATTCCGCAGTCTTCAACATGTTGTGGAGTTCAGGCAGGCTGGCATCCAGCTTATTCATGTGAAAGTTCACAACAAACTGCGAGAACGAACTCGGAAGTGATTGCAAGACCAAGTCTTGGCTCAGCTCCCCATCCATGGCAAAACCAAGTTGTCCAAGACATTCAATCAAATTGATCATCTTAAGTACATTGTCATTCACAAATGATCCCTCAGATATCCTACAACCGAACAGTTCCTTCGATATCTCATATCGAGCTGTCCTCCCTGCCACATCATACAACTCTTGTAGATGCATAAGGATAGTGTGAGCATCCATATGCTCATGTTGCTTCTGTAGCTCAATATTCATGGAAGCTAGCATGATGCATTGAGCAACATTTGCTTCATCTATCCACTTATAATACACAACATGTTCATCATTATGTGGATCGCTAGCAGGTTCAGTAGGCTTAGGTGAGTCAAGCACATATTCCAGCTTCTCAACCCTGAGAACAATTCTCAAGTTTCGAAGCCAGTCAGCAAAATTAGGACCAGTCAACTTGTGAGCATCTAGTATACTCCGGAGTGATAGTACAGAAGACATAACGAATATAGTAAATCTATAAATGATGAACACATAACAACACTTAGCAAATATTCAATTTCATTTCAAGACACTATATGAATCGGGTCTTTATTCATAAGTGGCTCCCACTAGTTTATCTAATTTATACAACCCCTAAGTGAAAATTAAGCATTCATAATGCTAGTGGGAATAGGGATCCTACATTCCATCACACAACCTCGGCTGTAGCACGAAACGTCATGTGATGTTCAATTGGCAGACAACTCTTGTCAATTACATCTTATGTTATTCCCTAATAAAAGTTTAGCCTCTTGAATAATTGAGTCACGGCTATAGCACGACAAACTCAATATTCTAAGTCAAGTCTAACCCAATATTTCGTACAATTGAATCAGTCTCCAATGGCCCACGGCTGTAGCACGTAACGACCTTTAGATTCTAATTCAATGTACACATCTCTATGTAATAGACAAGTATTTCTTATTTCGAAATCAAAACCCTCGGCTGTAGCACGAAACGACAATGATTTAAAAATAAGAACCACTTTCTACCATGTTGGAAGGCTATGACCGACACAAGCCCGTTGTGTTAATGGCCAATTACCACTTGATATTATTTAATTTTAGAGGGATTATATTATGTTACAATCATAATCATATTATAAAGAGATTCTTCCTTTTAAATTAAATATTTCAAATCAATAATCGATAATCAGATGATTCCCAGATCGGGGGGAGCATTGTCAAGAGGCGTCACTTAATACCCCTTTCTTACAGATAGAAATATGTTTTTGATAGAATCATCATTTCTCTCAATATTGAAAATTCATATTTAATTACGTGTTTCATAAACACAAGAATCTCATGATTGTATTCATAATATTATTGTTAAGGCAAGCAACGATTCCTATTCTAGATTTTCTAGAGCACGCCTTATATTGATTTAAGTTCACCTAAATCAAATTGTATGGTAAACATAGACATATATCTCATATATAAAATTAAATAACAAGTAAATGTAAAGTGCAATAAAGTAAATGTGTTTGGTTATGGCCCCATCCTATGTGATCTTTATCAAGCTCATGATAAAGATCAAGGTCAATCTAATATGGTGATGGAAATAAATACAACTACTTATTACATAAGTCTTCTTCTTTGTTTAGATTTCTTATATGCCTCGTCTTCTTTTTTGTATCACCTCCATTGGATAGCCTTCTTGAGTCTTCAATTACATTACATAGATTGAAAGTAAAACTAATCTAATGGACTTACAAGAATAACTCAAGTTACATTCGAGATTTATGATAACAAAGATTGACGACATGCAAGTCGTATTTAAAACCAAAACCAAAACCATTACACTAAGGTCGAAAGGCCATAACCATCCACCATGCTCATACAACACATAAAAGCATGTTAAAACACATAATCTAATCTTAACATATCATATTATCCATGATCTAATCATAAAAAAAATGACAAAAATTAGAAAAATCAGAATCAAATCAGAAAAACAAGAATCACTGTTTACGGGCAGTAAACGACGTCAAACGCCTTACAGACGAGTCGTTGGTAGCTTTATCTATCAGTTTTGTTCAGAAGCTCGTTTACCTATGGAATAGGGTATTGATTTGCGTAAATCGAACACCAGACCCAGATTTCATCAAATCTGCAGCAGCCAATTCAGAATTCGTATCTAATATGATTCTCATTATTAGAACAAACATAAATCATGTATATATCAGTATATATACAGATTACATAATCATCTTATGATTATACAACTCACATGAATATCATATATTCAAAACCATACATATATAAGCATATTATATCAACATCAAATCATGGCGAATCACGTACATGCTCATATATCGAAAACAGTTAAACACATAAATGAATTAAAAAAAAAATTACAAGTAGCTCTGATACCATTGAAGGGTTTTTAGCACATAAATGCAACGAAAATGTAAATTTAAATCTTAAAAAAAAACCGAAACCCTCTGCAGGATCCATGCGAAAAATAATATTTAATTCGTAGTTCAGTATGTTTACCTTAAGAAGCTTTACGTTAATGGAAAGATGGAGGTCTTTAATAGCGATCCAAGAACGATGAGCGGAGATCCCTAGCAGCTGCTCCTCAAGTGTGAAGCACTCCACCTGTATCCACCAAGAGATCAATGTAATGGAGGAGGAAGAGGTTGAAAGAATTAGTTGCCTCCCTCTATTTCTACTTGAGAATTAGGGTTTTTATTTTGGGTTTTGGCAAATAGGGTTTATAATAGTATATTTATAGGCAAAATTTTCAGCTAAAAATTTTCCATAAAATATTATTATTATTAACCCTTTAATTGATTATTCTTATTAACCAATTAACTAATAATTAAAACACCTTTTAATCATTAATCCCTTTTCTAAACATTTTAGAAAAATAATTCTCTCACTTGATTTAATTTCCAAAATTAAATTCTTAATTAATAATATTAAGAACTTTTCTTAATTAATTTATAATTATTTAAATCTCATTTAATCAATTATTAAATTTTCTAATTAATTATTTATTTCACAAATAAATAATTATCAGCCATTATTAATTAATTGCTCCACCATTAAATCATTCTCTTTTATGGTGTGACCCTGTAGGTTCAATATTAAGCCGGTAGTAGAAATAAATAATAATAAAACTATTTTATCATTATTTATATAAATTCTCTAATTCATTAAATATGCTTAATTAATTAATCATATTTATTCTACATCGTGAGGGATACTTCTCAGCATATCGCGACTATCCGGATAATATGAATTCACTGCTTAGAATACCAAGAACCCATTCAGTGAATAGTTACCGTACAATCAATTCCTTCTACCCTGCAATGTCACAATTAAATACAAGGCATGGAACTTGTGTCAAGCCTATCTTATTTAATCATATGCTTTCCCATTCACTATGCTTAGTTCTAATTAATGTAAATTAGAAACTCCTTTCTAATTTCATTCATTCTGGCCAGAGATTCCTGAACTAGCATAAGTGAATCATTATTGAACATTCTCTTCCTTCACTGGAAAGGGTAGATCCTTTATTGATCATACACTATCTTCGTGTACAAATTCCTACACCCAGTAGAGCCCTTATTATTGTCCCTAGAGACTAAGTACTAAACCAAAGTATAGTTCAGTTTACACAAGATAACTATGATGACCTCAAGTCTAAGGATACTTGTACAACTATCACTATGTGAATATCTGCTGACACGTGAGTGAACTCCATCAGTTATTCAGCTGTGTGAGTCATGTTCAGTGAACTTATTCTATAATAAGCACCTACATACTAGCTATAGTGTCACCACACAAATGTCTATGAGAACATACATCCTTCATAATGAAGTAAGCATAGAATGTACCGATCTTTGCGGATTACTAATTACCAGTTAGTAATCCTACGACCAGGAAATATTTAAGCTCAGAGTTATCATCTTTTAGGTCTCATTATTATGATCTCATCATAATCCATAAAAAGCTTCACTCTAAACTATGGTATATCTTATTTATACACTTAAATAGATAAAGCCCGCAATAAAACCAAAACAAGTTTTTTATTAATATCAATGAAATCAAAATAGATTACATAAAAGTTATTCCTAAATCATCATACATGATTGGACTTAGGACACATCTCTTTCATTCTTGAGCCTTATCACCTACTACATGTTGATCTATTTGTCCCAGTTAATGTCATGTCTATTGAAAGAAGAAATATGCTATGGTCATAGTGGATGAGTTCACCAGATACACATGGGTGTATTTCTTGCACACAAATAGTGAAACTACATCTATCTTGATTGATCATGTCAAGCAACTGGATAAATTGGTCAAAGATTCTGTGAAGATCATAAGAAGTGATAATGGCACTGAGTTCAAGAATTTGATCATAGAAGAGTTCTGCAAAGACCATGGAATATAGCAGGAATTTTCTGCTACTGGAACTCCACAGCAAAATGGAGTTGTTGAAAAAAAGAATATAACTCTTACTGAAGCTGCACGAACTATGCTTGATGAAACAAAGTTGCCAACCTACTTTTGGGCTGAAGCTGTGTAGACTACTTGTTTTACTCAGAATGCAACACTCATTAACAAGCATGGAGAAACACCATATGAGATGGTGAAGAAAAAGAAGCCAAATCTGAAGTATTTTCATGTATTTGGATGCAAGTGTTTTGTTTTTAAGACTCATTCCGAACAACTATCTAAATTTGATCTAAAAGCTGATGAAGGAATTTTTGTTGGATATCCACTTTCTACAAAAGCCTTCAGAGTCTACAATTTAAGAACAAGGGTTGTCATGGAATCTATCAATGTCTCTTTTGATGATAAGAAGATTACTGGACTTGAAGATTTCAATGATCATGATCAGCTGAGATTTGAAAATGAAGCTTTAAATTATGTAACTCCTGACAGTCTAAAACCTGATACTGCAAACTCTGATGGATTAAACTCTGATGTCATTGAAACTGTGGTGACTACGCCAAAAGAAGATGCACCTGTGCAGGGGGAGCATACTGAAGATACAACCACATCTCAAGAAGCATCAGAACCCACAACAGGCTCTTCAAGTTCTGATTCGTCAAGTTCTGATGGGCCAAGTTCTGATAATTCTGGAAACTCATGTTCTGATATTTCTGGAAACTCAAATTCTGAAGGATCCAACTCAGAGAGCATAATTTCAGGGGGAGCATCAGAAAATGTTGATGGAGACATCTTGGATCATGGGGGAGCATCCAGTTCTAGAGAAAACCTTCCATCTGCAAGGAAGTGGACTAAAGCACATACACCTGACTTAATTATTGGAAATCCTGTTGCAGGTGTCAGAACTAGAACAGCTACATCAAATAAATGCCTCTATCATTCTTTTATTTCTCAGACTGAACCAAAAAAAGTGGAAGAAGCTCTTCAAGATGCTGATTGGGTGCAGGCAATGCAAGAAGAGCTAAATGAGTTCGAAAGAAATAAAATCTGGACCCTAGTGCCAAGACCAAAGAATAGGTCTGTTGTTGGTACAAAGTGGGTGTTCAGAAACAAAACTGACAGTGATGGTATAATTACAAGGAACAAAGCAAGGCTGGTTGCAAAAGGATACTCTAAACAGGAGGGAATTGATTATGATGACACATTTGCGCCAGTTGCTAGATTAGAAGCCATAAGAATATTTTTGGCTTATGCTGCTCACAAGAAGTTTAAAGTCTTTCAAATGGATGTGAAAAGTGCTTTTCTCAATGGAGAATTGGAAGAAGAGGTATATGTTGAACAACCTCCAGGCTTTGTAGATCCCAAATTTCCCAATCATGTCTACAGGCTTGATAAAGCACTTTCTGGCCTTAAGCAAGCTCCAAGAGCATGGAATGAGACACTAGCTCAGTTTCTTCTGGAAAGTGGATTTAACAGAGGGACTGTTGACAAAACATTGTTCTACCTCAACCATGGAAAGGACTTACTTTTGGTGCAAATATATGTTGATGATATCATTTTTAGTTCTACAAATGACAGATTTTGTAAGAAGTTTGCCAAGCTCATGCAGTCAAGATATCAAATGAGTATGATGGGAGAACTTAACTATTTTCTGGGCCTTCAAGTCAAGCAGAATGAAGAAGGAACTTTTATTTGTCAATCTAAGTACACCAGAAATTTGTTAAAGAAATTTGGAATACAGGATTGTTCAAGTGCATCCACTCCTATGTCCACTGCAACAAAGTTGGATAAGGATACTGGTAAATTAGTAGATATTACTGATTACAGAGGTATGATTGGCTTTCTACTCTATCTAACTGCAAGTAGACCTGATATCATGTATGCTACCTGTCTTTGTGCAAGATTTCAAGCAGATCCAAGAGAATCTCACTTAATAGTTGTGAAAAGAATTTTCAAGTACCTTAAGGGTACAGCTGATCTGGGATTGTGGTATTCTAGAGAATTAGACTTTAAGCTAATAGGTTACTCAGATGCAGATTTTGCAGGATGCAAAATTGACAGGAAAAGCACAAGTGGAAGCTGCCAATTTCTTGGAGGCAGATTGGTTTCTTGGTTTAGCAAGAAACAGAAGTCAATTTTGACATCAACTGCAGAAGCATAATACATTACTGCAGGAAGCTGTTGTGCACCGATTCTTTGGATGAAGAATCAGTTACTGGATTATAGGTTAGAATTTTCTAAAATCCCTATTTACTGTGATAATCAAAGTGCTATTGCTATGACAGGTAATCCAGTTCAACACTCAATGACAAAGCACATCAGCATTAGGTACCACTTCATAAGGGAACATGTGGATGAAGGTACAGTGAAATTGTATTTTGTTCCCACAGATCAACAACTAGTAGATATCTTCACAAAACCACTGTGTGAAGCTACTTTTACAAGATTGGTAAATGAACTTCGAATGGTTTCAGGTTCTTTCTCTAAATCTGCTTAGTTTATGTCATGATACATCAGACTTTATGATCAGTATTTACAGATATTACTCTCTTTGTGTATTCTGTGCTTAAATTGAAAAATTGCTTAAGTGTTGATTGTTGTCTGATGTGAATTTCTAAACTCTGACAGTGATATGAATGTTTCTGTGACTATTCAATCCAATGAGGATAACTGTGCTAGATACCGACCTAGTAGTCTTTCATGTACTAAAGATCCCATGTTTGAAGTAATTGTTTATGTGGAAATCTTTTAACACAATCAAATTCTGATATTGAGCTTAGTTGAAGTTTACTTTGTGTATCTTATTACTAAGTCAAAAACTAGAATAGTGCTTCTTATCTGTTAAGTTCTGATGTTAGTAAATCTGGTGGATGTACTTGTTGGATTTTTAACGCAGCGGGGGCATGACAAAACACTTTTACACATACAAAATCCAAATAAAATCATACAGATCATGAATAAAAATTCAAGGGATCGAATCTAACATTTTAAAATAATTCGGAGACAACGATCAGAGATCCTTAGCAGTTGCTCCTCAAGTGTGAAGCACTCCACCGGTATCCACCAAGAAAACGATGTTAAGAAGGAGGAAGGAGGTGGAGAGAATTGGGTTTTCCAAACTTTTTGGGTTTTCGGGTTCGATGGGGTTAGAATAAAATTAGGGTCTATAATAGTGTATTTATAGGCAAAATTTTCAGCTGAAATTTTCCCATAAATATTATTATTATTATCCCATTTATTATTCTCATTAATAATTAAAACACCTTTTAATTACTAATCCTTTTTCTAAACACTTTAGAAATAATTCTCTCTCTTGATTTAATTTCCAAAAATTAAATTCTTAATTAATAATATTAAGAACTTTTCTTAATTAATTTATAATCAATTAAATCTCATTTAATCAATTATTAAATTTTCCAATTAATTATTTATTTCAAAAATAAATAATTATTAGTCATTATTAATTAATTCCTCCACCATTAAATCATTCTCTTTTTATGGTGTGACCCTGTAGGTTCAATATTAAGCCGGTAGTAGAAATAAATAATAATAAAACTATTTTATCATTATTTATATAAATTCTCTAATTTATTAAATATGATTAATTAATTAATCACATTTATTCTACATCGTGAGGGATACTTCTCAGCATATCGCGACTATCCGGATAATATGAATTCACTGCTTAGAATACCAAGAACCTATTCAATGAATACTTACCGTACAATAAACTCCTTCTACCCTACAATGTCCCGATTAAATACAAGGCATGGATCTCGTGTCAAGTCTATCTAATTCAATCACTTGCTTACCATTTACTATGCGTAGTTCTATGCAAATTAAAAACTCCTTTCTAATTTCATTCACTCTGGCCAGAGATTCCTGAACTAGCATAAGTGGATCAGCCTTGAACATTCGCTTCCTTCACTGGAAGGGGTAGATCCTTTATTGATCATACACTATCTTTGTGTACAAATTCCTATACCCAGAAGAGCCCTAATAATTGTCCCTGGAGACTAAGAACTAAACCAAAGCATAGTTCAGTGTACACAAGATGACTATGATGACCTCAAGTCTAAGGATACTTGTACAACTATCACTAAACGAACAACTGCTGACACGTGAGTGAACTCCGTCAGTTGTTCAGCTGAGCGAGTCATGTTCTGTGAACTTATTCTATAATAAGCACCTACATACTAGCTATAGTTTCACCACACAAATGTCTATGAGAACAGACATCCTTCATAATGAAGCAAGCATAGTATGTACCGATCTTTGCGGATTATTAATTACCAGTTAGTAATCCTACGACCAGGAACTATTTAAGTTTAGAGTTATCATCTTTTTAGGTCTCACTATTATGATCTCATCATAATCCATAAAAAGCTTTACTCTAAACTATGGTATATCTTATTTAAACACTTAAATAGATAAAGCCCGTAATAAAAGCAAAACAAGTCTTTATTAATATCAATGAAATCAAAACAGATTACATAAAAGTTATTCCTAAATCCTAATACATGATTGGACTTAGGACATATTCCTTTCAATCTCCCACTTGTACTAAAGCCAATCATTCTGGTATCTAATACCCATCTTGTCTTTATGACGATCAAAGTGACTTTCATAAAGTAGCTTTGTGAGTGGGTCTGCTATGTTGTTATGTGTGTCAACTCTAATTCAATACAATACAAGAAATGTTACCGCGCTCCCCCTAACCCTTTTGTAGACCCATGGTTCATCTTTGTTTTTTTGATAAAATCAAACTCTTTGATTGTCTCATCAAAACAAATGTTCCATCTTTCGAGAAGCCTGCTTTAAACCACATTTGGTTCGCAGCAGCTTACACACTAGGTTTTCATTTCCCTTGGAAAGAAAACCATTTGGCCATCTGCCAGATTTCATAGTCATAGTAAGCAGCAATCGCAAGCAAAATCCGAACTGATTTTAACAGGGCTACAGGTAAAAGGTTTCATCAAAGTCAATCCATTGCCTTTGTTTGAATCCTTTTGCCACAAGCCTGGCCTTATAGGTCTCCACCTGGCCATCTGCTATAATCTATCTTTTGTATACCGTATACATAGATTCCATTCTGGATTTCATGGAACTATGCCATTTCTCTGAGTCAACACTACTCATAGCCTCATTATAGGTCATAGGGTCGTCATCATCAATGATCGACAACTCATTGTCATTCTCAATGACAAGGCCATAATACCTCTCAAGCTGGCGAGACACTCTCCCTGATCTATGAATGGGCTGTTCCACAAAAGGTTGTTCAGTCAGAACAGGTGTTTCCACTTGATCCGTAGTAGTTTGTGCTTCTTGAACTTCATCAAGTTCAATTTTGCTCCCACTGTTTCCTTCAAAGATAAACTCCTTTTCCAAGAAGGTAGCATGTTTGGAGACAAACATCCGATGATTGGTGCAAAAGTAATACCCTAAAGTCTCTTTAGGATATCCCACAAAACTACATTTTACGGATCGATATTCCAGCTTATCTGGGTCAACTTACTTGACATAAGCTGGACATCCCCAAATCTTAACGTGTTTAAGACTCAGTTTCCTTTCTTTCCATATCTCATACGAAGTTTGAGGAACAGATTTTGGAAGGCACCTTATTCAGTAAATATGCTGAGGTTTCCAATGCATAACCCTATAGGAATACTGGAAGATTTGCATAGCTCATCATGGACCGAACTATGTCTAACAAAGTTCGATTTCTCCTTTCAGATACCAATCTGAAGGAGTCCACTAGGAGACTATACCATTTACTTTGAGATAATCTAGAAACACTCCATTCAAGTATTCAGCACCTCGATCTGATCGAAGAGTTATAATACTATATTTGGTTGTTTCTCCACTTCATACTTATACTCTTTGAACTTTTCAAAGGCCTCAGACTTGTGTTTAATCAAACACATATCCGAATCTAGATCTATCATCTATGAAAGTAATGAAGTATGAAAATCCACCCATGGCATGCGTAGACATTGGTCCACATACATCTGTGTGTACCATTCCTAGCAAATTTGCAGCCCTCTCTCCATGTCTACTAAATGGAGACTGCAGTGCCACTATAAAGTGAGATTTTCATCATCCCTTTTCTTTTATAAGTTTGTTCAATCTGAAGTAAATTATGTCACATTTATACAGACCATTATTTAAAGTACCACGTCCATAAAGAATATTATCTCTAAGAATAGAACATTCATTTTTCTCAATAATAAATGAAAATCCAGCCAAGTCTAACATGGGAATAATATTCCTCACAATCGAGGGAACAAAATAACAATTATTTCAAACAATAGTCTTGCCCGTAGGCCTATGTAAATGAAATGATTCTACATCTTCAGCAGCAACTCTTGCTCCATTTCCCATCAGTAGAATCACCTCCTCTTCCTCAAGAGTCCTACTTCTCCTTGGTCCCTGCAACAAATTGCAGATATGAGAACCACAGGCGGTATCGAATACCCAAGTAGAAATGACATATTCACTTCTATCATGAACATACCTGAATCAGAAGCGGTAGTCTCACTACCCTTCTTCTTCAATTCTG
Source organism: Apium graveolens (assembly GCF_009905375.1). Lineage (NCBI taxonomy): Eukaryota > Viridiplantae > Streptophyta > Magnoliopsida > Apiales > Apiaceae > Apium > Apium graveolens. The sequence continues at coordinate 53,968,204 of NC_133654.1, forward strand.
CAAGGTAAACCTTGCAGTTCCTCTTCCAGTGCCCCACCTTTTTACAGTGAAAGCAAACAACTTTGCTCTTGGGGTCTTCAGCTTTTGGTGGAACCGGCGTTTTCTCACCTACTTTCTTCATCTTGGAAGAGTTCCTCTTCCTTTTCTTAGGATTGGAACCTTCACCAATTAGAAGAACAGAACTCTTCTTAGGGGAAAATTCGATTCTGCAGTCTTCAACATGTTGTGGAGTTCAGGCAGGCTGACATCCAACTTATTCATGTGAAAGTTCAACACAAACTGTGAGAACGAACTCGGAAGCGATTGCAAGACCAAGTCTTGGCTCAGCTCCCCATCCATGGCAAAACCAAGTTTTCCAAGACGTTCAATCAAATTGATCATCTTAAGTACATGGTCATTCACAGATGATCCCTCAGACATCCTACAACCGAACAGCTCCTTCGATATCTCATATCGAGCTGTCCTCCCCGCCACATCATACAACTCTTATAGATGCATTAGGATAGTGTGAGCATCCATATGCTCATGTTGCTTCTGTAGCTCAATGTTCATGGAAGCTAGCACGATGCATTGAGCAACATTTGCATCATCTATCCAGTTACGATACACAACATGTTCATCATTATGTGCATCACTAGCAGGTTCAGTAGGCTTAGGTGAGTCAATCACGTATTCCAGCTTCTCAATCCTGAGAACAATTCTCAAGTTTCGAACCCAGTCAGCATAATTAGGACGAGTCAATTTATGAGCATCTAGTATGCTCCTGAGTGATAGTGCAGAAGACATAATGTATATTGTAAATTTGTAAATGATAAACACATAACAACACTTAGCAAATATTCGATTTCATTTTAAAATACTACATGAATCAGGTCTTTATTCATAAGTGGCTCCCACTAGTTTATCTAATTTATTCAACCCTCTACGTGAAAAATTAAGCATTCATAATGCTAGTGGGAATAGGGATCCTACATTCCATTACACAACCCCGGCTGTAGCACGAACCGCCATGCAATGTTCAATAGGCAGACAACACTTGTCAATTACATCTTATGTTATTCCCTAATCAAACTTTAGCCTCTTGAATAATTGAGTCTCGGCTGTAGCACGACAAACTCAATATTCTAAGTCAAGTCTAACCCAACATTCCGTACAGTTGAATCAGTCCCCAAAGGCCCACGGCTGTAGCACGTACCGACCTTTAGATTCTTATTCAATGTACACATCTCTATGTAATAGACAAGTATTTCTTATTTCGAAATCAAAGCCCTCGGTTGTAGCACGAACCGACAATGATTCAAAAATAAGAACTACTTTTCTATAATGTTGGAAGGCTATGACCGACACAAGCCCGTTTTTATCATTGGCCAATTACTACTTGATATTATTTAATTTTAGAGGGATTATATTACGTTACAATCATAATCATATTATAAAGAGATTCTTCCTTTTAAATTTAATATTTCAAATCAATAATCAATAATCAGATGATTCCCAGATCGGGTGGAGCATTGTCAAGAGGCGTCACTTAATAACCCTTTCTTACAGATAGAAATCTGTTGTTGACAGAATCATCCTTTCTCTCATATCGAAAATTCATATTCAATTACGTGTTTCACAAACACAAGAATCTCATGATTGTATTCATAATATTGTTATTAAGGTTATGAAACTATTTCACTATACTAGGTTGTCTAACAAGCGCCTTATGTTCATATAAGTTCACCTAAATCTATCATCGCATGATAAACTAAGCATATATCACATATATCAACATGAATAAACATCAAGGTAGGCATGTTACATCATCTAGCACATTAGTCTAAGCATTATACATCTCTATGTATCACATGAAGCATTTAAAAGCAGTTAAAACAGTTAAAAACAGCTTTAAAACACTTCATGGAAATATAAACAGTTCAAAACTTTTATATAAACTAAAATTGATCACTCCATTAGATCCGTCTCGGAAAAACGAATCCAACGGTATATTGCACGCCTAAAACGGAGTTACGAAACTCCCAGAAAATCAATTTTAAAATCAACATAAGGGCTGTAACGCATTACAGGAACGCGTTACAGTACCTGTAACGCATTCCGGTGATGCGTTACACCCCTTTTCAGCCATTAAAGGGTGTAACGTATTCCTTGAATGCGCCACATGGTGTAACGCATTCCCGGAATGCGTTACACCCCTATTTTTTTTTTGTTTTTCTGCCGCCGCCGTCCTCCTCGAACTGCGTGCCTGACAACGCCTGACAGCCGACAAAAGCTTCTGCCGTCTTCTTTGCTTTTCACAGGTAATAGCATATAACAGACATAATATATATATACAACATATTATATATATATATATCTATATTTTATTACGAATTTAATTACAAGAACTTCAAAAATTCATAATAAAAAATCTATACATCATAAAATTATGAAAAAAATACCCAGACGATCTACAACACTTGTAGAACCCAGATCAACAATGAAAATTATTCTGAGAAATGATTTCTCATCATACAAAATTAATCCATAATATAACTTGTAAAAATCATAATTAATTCATACAAGCACATAAAATTCTAACATTTTTACCACAGATCTATATGCATACAACCTGGCTCTGATACTATTGTTTGATTTTTAACGCAGCGGGGGCATGGCAAAACACTTTTACACATACAAAATCCAAATAAAAGCATACAGATCATGAGTAAAAATTCGAGGGATCGAATCTAACCTTTTAAAATAATTCGGAGACAACGATCAGAGATCCTTAGCAGTTGCTCCTCAAGTGTGAAGCACTTCACCGGTATCCACCAAGAAAACGATGTTAAGGAGGAGGAAGGAGGTGGAGAGAATTGGGTTTTCCAAACTTTTTGGGTTTTCGGGTCCGATGGGGTTAGAATAAAATTAGGGTCTATAATAGTGTATTTATAGGCAAAATTTTCAGCTGAAATTTTCCAATAAATATTATTATTATTATCCCATTTATTATTCTCATTAATAATTAAAACACCTTTTAATTACTAATCCTTTTTCTAAACACTTTAGAAATAATTCTCTCTCTTGATTTAATTTCCAAAAATTAAATTCTTAATTAATAATATTAAGAACTTTTCTTAATTAATTTATAATCAATTAAATCTCATTTAATCAATTATTAAATTTGCCAATTAATTATTTATTTTACAAATAAATAATTATTAGTCATTATTAATTAATTCCTCCATCATTAAATCATTCTCTTTTATGGTGTGACCCTGTAGGTTCAATATTAAGCCGGTAGTAGAAATAAATAATAATAAAACTATTTTATCATTATTTATATAAATTCTCTAATTTATTAAATATGATTAATTAATTAATCACATTTATTCTACATCGTGAGGGATACTTCTCAGCATATCGCGACTATCCGGATAATATGAATTCACTGCTTAGAATACCAAGAACCTATTCAGTGAATAGTTACCGTACAATAAACTCCTTCTACCCTACAATGTCCCGATTAAATACAAGGCATGGATCTCGTGTCAAGCCTATCTAATTCAATCACTTGCTTACCATTTATTATGCGTAGTTCTATGCAAATTAGAAACTCCTTTCTAATTTCATTCACTCTGGCCAGAGATTCCTAAACTAGCATAAGTGGATCAGCCTTGAACATTCGCTTCCTTCACTGGAAGGGGTAGATCCTTTATAAATCATACACTATCTTCGTATACAAATTCCTATACCCAGTAGAGCCCTAATAATTGTCCCTGGAGACTAAGAACTAAACCAAAGCATAGTTCAGTATACACAAGATGACTATGATGACCTCAAGTCTAAGGATACTTGTACAACTATCACTAAGCGAACAACTGCTGACACGTGAGTGAACTCCATCAGTTGTTCAGTTGGGCGAGTCATGTTCAGTGAACTTATTCTATAATAAGCACCTACATACTAGCTATAGTGTCACCACACAAATGTCTATGAGAACAGACATCCTTCATAATGAAGCAAGCATAGTATGTACCGATCTTTGCGGATTATTAATTACCAGTTAGTAATCCTACGACCAGGAACTATTTAAGTTTAGAGTTATCATCTTTTTAGGTCTCACTATTATGATCTCATCATAATCCATAAAAAGCTTTACTCTAAACTATGGTATATCTTATTTAAACACTTAAATAGATAAAGCCCGTAATAAAAGCAAAACAAGTCTTTATTAATATCAATGAAATCAAAACAGATTACATAAAAGTTATTCCTAAATCCTAATACATGATTGGACTTAGGACATATTCCTTTCAGTACTAAGTGCTGATAAGCCTCACTTATCAAAAGAAAAGAAAAAAACAATTAAATAAAAATCAGATACTCCTTTGAGATCTAGATTAAAAATATGGAAGGGAAGAGCCAAGTGCATTGCTGGTATTAAGTAATATCCATTAGAAAAGCAAAATAAAATTTTCTTAGTGACTTTTCACACTCTATGATTACGGGAGAAATACTCTGATAGTAGCATAAATTCTGATAAACAATCGTGACTCACTTACACTGAGAAGCCACTGTAAAATCGAATTTTAAAAGATGCATAAATTGAGCACAAAATAGTTGAGGTGGACTCATGCATGAACTCATTCTAAAGACTTCAGAATAATGACAGATTTTGAATAAAGTTCTTAGTTATGCCTTATTTCTAAGATGTACTGAAGTGAATCAGACTTAAATCTTTGTTTGATATTTAGCTTAATGCACACACTTACACTCTATATGAATGATAAAAATTAATGTGGTGATAAATATTGTTTTAGATAAACAGTTTATGTGTCAGATTGCAAAAATTCTGAGGACAAGTTCTGATGGAAGTTCTAATGATTAAGTTCTGATGATACCATATCAGTATTTGTGTGAAGAATTACAGGAATACACATTCACTTTTCGAGTTGAGGAGCCATATTCTGATGACCTTTCAATCCTGATAATAATCAAGTTCTGATACTGACGTGACATTATTTATTTACTTGGTTTATTTTTTGTCATTACTTGAATGATAATATTTTTACAGAATATTGGTTAATGTGAGATAAAACAGTCATAATCATTATGGGTTAGTGGTTAACGTGTATGTCCTGAAAAACTGCATGCGCACATTAATTATTATCATATCCCGTGCCCATTAACTCTGGATTTAGATCTTTTACTGACTGTTATTATTACACTTCAGTCTAGGGAGTCGAGGGATCATTATTTTTATTTGTAATTTTTAACCAGTCCTCGCATCCCTTGGTATTCTATTGGCTATTTAAACCAACCATTCATTTCATCCAAAACATCTTTCATTTTCTCACAAACTCACTCTCTTTTTATTTATATTAACAAAAATGGTATGTTTCTACATGTTCCTGAACTATGAAACCTTTAACATCGAGTTGAGTTGTGATGAATGGCAACATGAGTGGCATGTCACCGCCATCCCTGACGAGCTTGGTAACTCAGTTCCACAAGAGGTTCATACAGAACTCTTGTTCTTATCAATGGAGTATCATCTCCATCTTGATAGGTTGGAAGAGGAAAGGAGAGAAGCTCTCCGTCAGCAAGAACGGATCATCCGTCTTGCAGTGCTCTTCGTCAGCAGCAGAAGAAGTAGTTGTTAGGTCTTCTTAGACTAGGACTAAGGCTGTTGATGTTAGGAATCGTAGAATAGGACTATCTTGTAATTTTTGCATGTAATTGCTAAATTTCATCAAATGTAATCATCTGATATATCAATGAAATTTTCTTTAATTGCAAGATTTGTTCTTTGTTTCTCAAATTATATGATTGTGCATGTTTAATTGCAATTTATTAATCTTTACTTCATCGACTTTTAATTTTATTTTATAATGAATGTTTTGATTAAATTCTGTTGATTTGAGGAAACAACTGAGGAACGGGTTCCCATATCAGAACCTGTTGTTGTAAAAGCTGAGAAGGTTTCTTCTCAAAAAGATACTGTAACTGGAAGTTCTAGGCCCCTCAAAAGGCTTAAAAAGTTAAAATCTGATGATAAAACTTCTACAGTGTCTCCACCTTTGAAGAAATTAAAGAAACAGAGAGCTCATAGGGACATAGTTGAGTCAGATTCAGATGTAGTGGAAGCAGCTAAGGAAGGGGATCAGGAATCTCTGATCTCAACAGAACCAATTGTTATCGAATCACTTACTTCTGCACAATATGAAACTACTCAAGACAAAATTCCTACACCTCATATGTCACCTATAGTTGATCCAGTACATACTGAAGAACCAGGTACAAGTGCTGAAATTGATATTCATAACTTGATTGTGCCTGAAGTTTTGTACTTTGAAGCTCCACCAATTCAACTCACTCCACCAACAACATCAATTTTGAATGTTGATCAGAACCTGGCTGCAGATTAGAATTTAGAGGATGATGATGAAGCCTCTATCGCCTCTCATACTGCTGTTTTACCAGAGGATGCTGGTACTGCAGGTTCTACAAGTTCTGATGCTGCTAATGAAGAAACTACTGGTGAAGCTGCTGCTAATTTAGATGCTGATGTAGCTGGTCCATCAGGACATGCACCTCAACAAACAATTACTAAAGCTGAATTAGTTAAGAAGTTTGTTTTAGGGGAAGCACCGGTACCTTGGAGTGAAACTCCTAGAGGAAAGGAGTGGACTAAGGAATGGAATACAGTTAGTTTTGTTCCTTCTGAAAAGATTCTTGTTGAGCATCTGGCAAAAGCTGATGAAATGCTGATAAATGATGATTTCAAGGCACAAATGAGAGTTATTGTATTGAGTACTAGGCACCTTTAGGGTCAACACTCAACAACTCATGCCAAGATGAATAAAATTCAAGAAACTTTGATCCAGCAAGATATGAATGTGAAACTTGAAAAGAACAGATTGTTCAAGCCAGCCTTTGACAGAATTGGCTACATTGAGAAAACTCAGGAGAAGCAACAAAATCAGATTGAAGAAATTCTGAAGAATCAAGCTTCTCACCAAAATCAACTCAGTGAGATCCAATCCTCATTGGAATTGCTTGTCTCTCTTCTTTTACCTGCTGATGCCAAAAAGGGGGAGAAAGTGATTATGTACAAATGCAAATCTATTCAGACACTGAAAGGGAAGGATAATGGAAATGATGACCAGGGAAACTCTAACAAGGGTAGAGGTCAAGGTCAAGGAAAAGGATTTTCATCATGTAAAGCTAGAATTACAAGTCAAGGAAAAAGTTCTGATACTGGGATAAGAATAAGTTCTGATACTGGTAAAAGGATAAGTTCTGGTGAACATCTGGAACTTGATGAAGAAATTTTAAAACAGTTATTTTTTAAAGAAAATTCAGGAATGGACTTTGAGAGTCTAAAGGAAGAAGAAGCTAGACTTAAAGCAGAAGGTGTCAAGACAATATCTAAAACTTTTGTTGTTGAAAAGAAATTTCCAAAGCCTAAGGGTATTGTGATAAAGGAAAGAACAAGTTCTGAGGCAACCAAAGCCAAATCACAAGTGGAAATTGATCCAAGGTCCAAGGGCAAAGAAAAAGTTGATGAACCTGTAAGGTTTATATGCCAGTCATGGATGAAGAAATAATTGATGATGAAGAAGATGCTAATCTTACTCTGATGCATAAGAAGATTTTTCAAACAACCTCTGACATGGCTCATGTTGTTCAGAGTCAAGATTTAGTAAGTTCTGATATGATAGTAAAGCAAGCAACCTCTGACATAGCTCAAGTTGGCTTGATATCAGAAGATAAGGAAAAGGAAACCTCTGACATTGCTCATGTTAAACCTTTAAAGATACTCCTACCAGGATTCACCAAAGCTAAACAGACTCAACCTTTGAAGACTGCAACAAGTGGTTTTGAAGCAAGAGTTGTTACAGGAAAGGAAGCAAGAGATAAATCTGGGTTGGGTAGTTCTGATGAAAGAAGAGTACATAACACTACCAATAATCCAACTTCCTTAAGTGAACCAGGTGTTGGAGCAACTCCTAAAAGATTGAATCGACTTGAATCTGTACAAATGGTTTACCATACCTTTTTGAAAGAACATATCTTGTTATATTTTATGACAAATGGAAGGGTATACCAGATTAAGCAGAATGCTATACCACTGAAGTATATTGAGGAAATGGAACATGTTCTATTCCTACTTCAAGTGGAAGACAGATTAACAGATAAAGCTGCAGGGTATTTAAAGTCTCAAATTCAAAGACATAAGAAGCTTTATTCTGTAAAGTCTGACAGCACATACTGTCCCAAGTACAGAGATCACAAAGGTGATATTGTCGAAATGAAGCCTAACTCTGCTAAGATTATAACTACTTTTCTGGGTTATAAAGCTGTGGAATTCAATCTAGAGTCTGACAAGGCATATCTGATCAGACTAGATCAGGAGATAAGAAAAGCCAAGATAAATGATCTCAGAGGAGCTATTTTTCAAACTGGAGAAGATACAACTGAATTGATAAATGCTAAAAGGAGGATGGTTAATGAACTTGAATATGCTGAGAGATGTTTGTTGAAGAACTATCTCAGAACAACTCCTGATATCAAAGAGATCATAAATTGAAGCCAAGTTAAAGATCTACAACTGCTTAAATTCTGAAGACTATACAGACTGAAACTGTTATTAGAAGTTTAAGATGGTAAAGCTGAAAAGACTATAAGTTGTAGTTATCTAGTCAAATTCTCATGCATTTGTACTTAATATTTTTGACATCATCAAATATCTGTCGAACTTGTATATTATGCTAATTTACAAGTTGGGGGAGATTGTTAGATATATTTGATAATGTCATGTATAATATGATTTGTGTTTAGTTTTTCAGATCTTACTTAACATGACAAATCAATACTTAACTGGAAATCAACACTTATACTGAAGACAGAGATTAAGATATCAGAACTTAAGTTATCAGAACTTAAGTGATCAGAAGATATTTATCAGGAGATAATATGAGGACTTAAGATGACTTTCAGATAAGACAGACGGCTGATTGAAAGGAAATAAGATCGAGACTAAGACATAAAGAATTATGCATGAAGAAAGAATTCTATGAAGAATAGAATACTTGGAAGAAAAAATAACTAGTTGATATATTTTAGGAAGCATAATTATATTCCATATCAATTAGAATTTATCTTGTAACTGTGTAGTATATAAACACAGGCATGGGGTTTACACTATAAGTGTTACGATTATTGAAGTTATTATTTTTGGTAACTCTAGAATCTCTCGTGATAATTTGTTCATCACTAAGAGAGGACAGTTCCATATTGTAACAGAGTTTATTGTGTTGAATAAAATCTGTTTTCTGTTATTTGAGTTCTTATATTCGATTTAATTGTGCTAAATACTGTATTCAACCCCCTTCTACAGTGTGTGTGACCTAACATCGAAATTTACGCAGAATTTACCTATCTGAATGGAGATGTTGTTAATCTGACGAATGCTCAACTCAAATTTCCAAGTAAATTAAGCACGAGGACAAGACACTAAACTTTAGTAGATAACAAACTCTAAGACTAAGCATCAGTGAAGTTAACCTAAATTCATTTCTACTAAGAATTAGGCAGATAGTAAAGCAGTATTAGCACTAACCCTACTTCAAGGAACATAGGCACACAGATTAAAAAATATTCTTAGCAAATTTTAAGATTTTTAAAATATGAAAGAAAATGTAAAAGCTGCACACTTGCACTTGCATAACTATATAATTGCGGGAGATAAAAAGTGAGAATACTATGAAACACACATGATAAAGAGAAATAATACTTTTTCAACACACATGTTTATGAATGATGGAGTTCCAGGGGCATTTATCATTAAAAATAATCAAGCAAGCAGAATACATTAACACATCCAAATTAAAAAGAATTATTGCCTGAAGACCCAGATAGTAACTTGTTTTCAAATTCAAATAACTTTGTAAGCAGCTAATACCTTGGCTGAGCTTTTTGTAGGTGCACTCCTAGATGTTGATATGCTCTTCCTGTATTAAATGATAAGACATTAGGACATAAATTAAATGGAACGAAGAATTGTATCAAAAGCGCAAAATATAAGAACCATTAAAAATTGTTGTGCAGAAAACATGCAATCACAAAAAATTTGTACAAACCAACTAGAAAATGAATTATCGCCTTAAGGAACCACTCCACTTATTAAAGATTGTTTCAGCTAGGTTGTCTCTAAAAGAAGTCCATTCCGGAGTTGTACCAAGGCTTGTAACATTGTCTTCAATAACCTCATTTGTCCCCCCTTCCATGTCCGAGTCAAATTCGCATGAATCACTACTTATTTCAGATCTAATATAATTATGCAACACACAACAAGCTAGAATAATCCGATTTTGAACTTTAGGAGGGTAAAATGATGGACTTCTTAATATTGCCCATCTCTTTTTTAAAATTCCAAAAGCACGTTCAACCACATTTCACATGTCTACTAATCGTTTCAGTTGACCTTTGAAAGTTTGTGCTCATAACACTCATTTTTTCATGATGGGCTAATATGTATAAAAACACAGCAACTTGTTCGGCCACGTTCATGTATTTGGTATCGCGTATATATCCTTTTGACTGAAGGGTAAAACATAGTTTATGAAATATCTTCATATCCATCTGAAGATTTTTAATACACGTATCATCATTTTGTTTAACTAACCTATCAACATAGTGAATTCTTTCCATCTTAAAAATTGAGTACTTTGGTCTTAATGCTACCCTAGTCCCTAACACAACAATCATTTGAAAATATCAAGATATCGAAGCAATCATTTTCAGGCACACCATGTATAACATAATTCTCTTCCTTCGACTAGAATTTCTTTTACTTAACGAAAGTCGTGCTATAACTACATATAACCACATTGTTCTTAGAGGCTTTTTATCAAACACATAATACACATTCTAAAGAAATACTTAAACACAATTAAATGGACCAAACAATCATTCATATATACACAACAGTCCTGTTTAAATTTTTAAAGACATATACGCACAAATAAATCTTCTCAGTGTATACATACATCTATTTACACACATATAATGAGCTATAAACATAGCTAAATCAAAGAAAACGTGGAATGCATATATACACACATAGGCTATTAACACACATAATAAGCTACCAAAAAATTATCATAAACTTGATGAATATTTTATTTCAATCGATAGATTTAAAACCTGTTGAAATAGATCAATCGAGGCTCCAAAGTGTCTAATTGAGGCTTGAACTTCGTCTTCAAAGTAGATGATTTGTGTATACACACGAAATTTTTAATCGAAAAAGTAGAGAAAGAACATATAGCGAGAGAGATGCGAGAGAGGCGCAGAAAGGATGCGAGAGAGAGATGGAGGGAGGCGCATAAAGAATATGGAAAAAAATAAATAGAGTGTTTTGTTTTTGGTTCGTGAATGGAATGGGCTTAATCCACATTTTAAAAAAGGAATAAACTGCTTGATTAACTGATGGACCGGAATAAACAAAAGAATGGGTTATTCCATTCCTTGAGCCAACCAAACAGAATATCTGTTTTTTGAAATGGAATGACCCATTCCATTCTCTCCTAAACCCATTCTTTTCAGCCCAACCAAACAAAGTCTAAATGTACTGGTACAACAATAAATCTAAATTCTAAATATTTGGTCTTCATTACCCTAAGACCTAAAATTGAGTTTTTTATAATATCATATTATTACTCTCAAATATATTACGTACTGGAAATAATTAATATTATTATATAATGGGAAGTAATGGTAGACGTATTAAAATAAATACTGAATTATTATCGAATTATGTTTGACAAATTTTTAATTTATGGGAGTGATATTATTATAAGCAGGATTCAATTAATTTATAATAAAATGATTACTATATAGTTGACACATCATTCTTTAAAAACCTATATATTCTAGCATTTCTCTTTAGGATGACAAATAAGTCAGTTAAAACGGGTTTTACAAATATCAAACCCGAACCCGTTTTTGTTTCATTAACCCGAACCTGAACATGATCAAAACTCTAATTACCTAAACCGAACCCGAACCTGTTGACCGAAACCCGAAATATCGCACACTGCACAATTTGCTCATGGAATGAATTATCTGATATGAAGTTAGCACACTGCTCCAGCCATTGTGCTATTTTTCTGTTGGATACGGAAAGCAGGAGCAAACAACATTAGATTAACATCCAACAAGATTATCTCACATTGGGAACATGTAAACCATAAATTGCTCCTGATCTTTAGACAAAGATTATTATTAAAATGCAAATAAACGGGAATTTAAAATATAGATGACAAAAAAAAGGAGAATCAAGCACAGTTTAATTAAGCTATAAAAAAATATTGTTTTTCTTTAGCGAATGACTTGGGCAAACCATCTGAATTGTTCAAACAAAAACTTTATTAATAAAAACGTAATATTATTAGTATATATATATATATATTTATTTATTTTTTTTAAATGGTTCGGTTCGGGTTCAGGTCAGTTTGAAACGGATTTTGGGTTTTCGGGTCGGTTTCGGAACGGTATGATCTAAAATCAAACCCGACTCGAAAATATTTCGGGTTTAAACCCAAACCAGAAAAAATCGGGGTATCAATCGATTCGGTACAAATTATCATCCCTATTTCTCATTATGGATTTAGACGTGTTTTGTTTATGTTCACTTCGGTGCCTACTCGTTTTCAAGCAATTCGATGTATGTTTTACGGGCATATATATTACTATAATATTTGAAGATATATCATCTAGATTTATGCTATCAAATTTACATTTCTCCGAGGTTCACAAATTTATATTTTTTGAAATATTGAAGATTTTCTACATTTGCAGGGGATTTTCATATTTGTGAGATTATGTGCCAACGTTACTTAGTGAAAACTGATTTTTTTTAAAGATATCTAAAGATAATATTCAATTAAATCACAAGATTTATTTACATCTTTGTGAGATTGTGCCCCAATATTTTTTACTATAACAGAAATTTAATATAAATCCTCTCTCATTCCTATATAAACAACACAAGTGACCCATAATCACACACCAAACTTACAATTATTTATTCGAAACTAACACGTTGCTATATTAAAAATTATTTCCATGGCTACTGCAGCAAAATTTTGTCTGGCTCTCTTCTTCATTCTTCTTGTTTCAAATTTATCATTCCATGATTGTAAGTATAATACTTGTACATATTCTTTCAACGTAAATGATATATATAGGACTACACCATTGCCTGAAGCATTCCATTTCTTGGAATATTGTTTTTATTTATTTAATTAGTGTTCTCTTTTATAACCATGCAAGAGTAATAGAGTACCATACTTCTGTTAAACATTTATACATTACTAATCCGTTACTGTGTTTTGTTTTCAAAAAATATAGGTACAGCTGATAAGGAACATATCAGTGTACATGCCGAAAGTAACATTTTGGAATCGAAAAATCAGAATAATCAAGTTGGTTTTAGTAACATCAAGTCTCGTGGAGTCTGCTGGCCGAAAAGGTGTGGAGGAGATTTCTGCTGGTGTTGTAGCTCAAAACCATATTGTGCTGAAGCTAAATATGACTGTGATATTATATGTGACCTGTAAGGCAACATCTTAATGAATGTTTTATGCTGTAAATGATATTAATAGAATTACCAAATTTCAATTCGAATCGTCTTTTAAATATGTTTTTGGTGTTTGAATATATAGGTTTCAAATTAATTATAAGTTCTACATTTTTTCCTAGCATCGGCTCCATGACAATTTAACATTTGTGTTGGTTTTAAATTTTAAATATTTGAAATTCTTGACAGCTATAGCATTGCGGTGTTTGCTAATTTCAGACTTATAATTAGTGTAGACATTTTGTGTTTTCTTCTTTTGATGAATATTGTATATATTAACCCTAATATAATTTAAACTCTCGGTTCGGACAGAATTAGATAAAATACTCATCATTAAATATATAATATAAACGTATGTGCATTACTCAAACAATTTAGAATGAATGGTATAATCTCACCATACATTTTCTTCCCAATTCTTATATTCTGATAAAAAAAAAAATTACATTGACTGGTAGGTCGAGCGTGGATATCTTGACAGAGCAATTACATTAGGCGACACCGACATCATGTATAGATGTTATTATATGTTGTTCTTTCTTAGCTACTAAGATTTACAAATCTTATCCATCACCGTCCATTTGAGCAAAAACAGCGACCCCCTGGAAAATTAGATCAAGAAACGTGTCTACAATTATAGAGTCTTCTAACTATATGTTTTGTGCCCTATAAATATACACCCAATTTGCAAACAAAACACTCATTATTATCAACGTTCCGAAAGTTTAGTTTCGTCCAATTTCTGTTTGATTATTCAACTGTCACTAGGTTTTAAAATCATGCCTTCACCACCGCATCATCACCACCACCATCACCAACCCCACCATCAGCACCACCACCCCGCACCCTCGGTGGTTATTGTGGCTCCTCCACACCCTGCTCCCCATCACCATCACCCTCACCCTCACCACCAACCTCCTCATGTAATTGTCGCACCACCGCCTCCGCCAGTTGTGATTGTACATCCTCCTCATCATGACCACCACCAACACCACCATTCCCATCACCGCCACCACTAAATTGAGCTTGTCTCATGAACCCTACAATATATACAAGTGCTCTAGTAAACGTGGTTGCCTTTGCAGTACTAATCTGCCTTCACTTCCGGATGTCACCGTTAAAGATGTTCGGGGTCAAGCTAGCTGCTTTTAATTTAGTGCAACTCATTATATATATGCGTGGTCATGTTTTCAGGCATGCATCAGTTTTTTTTTAATTTCTATTTTGTGTGGTAAACTTGTGATGTGGTGTACTTGGTATCATTTCAATTTCTTGTAAAATTATGTATCAAAAATAATAAATCACTTGACTCATTATGTACTCTTGTTTCGTGTATGTGTGCTTCGATTTCGGCAATTCTTTTGATTATCGTCAATACTTTGCTGTTCAATTTTTGTTATAAGATATGAAGAGACCAAAAATATGAAAAATACTAGCTTTTGTAAATATAATTTTCTTCGGACATTCGATTATTAGAAAAAATGGACTTGACATAAACCCTAGAACAAACTATATCTAGGAACTTGGGTAAATACTAAATTAAAATTTTTGGAAGTTCATATATATTTGGCCAGGTTTTTATATTTCATCGAAATCCAAAATATAACACCCTGGTCCCATGTCGAGAATAAATGGAAATTTTGTTCAATTTATAAGACAAAGTACTACTATTATGTGTAACAATAAATCATGATATTTTGGGGTCATGTGGTGGACTTATTGATTACCCAAGTTGACTGCATCTGGGCTAGTAGACTTCAACTTATTTCGGACTCGGAATCGGGACTTGACCCGGATTGTCATTTATAGTATCAGAGTCGACTCTCGCAAGTTTGATGCACCAAGTTGCCGGAGAAGGGGACACGAAGGCTGGTGGTATTATCACACAACTGATAGAGATCAGGAGGTGGGTACACGAAACCAACCGATATTATCCCAGTTTTGCTAGAGAGGTAGGATTTTGGACCTATGGGTTGTATATTCTGACCTGACGAGGATGTCAAAAGTTTAAGTGGGGGAATTTGTAACATCCCAGTCCCACATCAAGGAGAAATGTGACTTTTGTTCAGCTTATAAGGTAAAGTACTACTATTATGTACACCAACAAATCATGATATTTTTGTGGCCTATAGTGGGCTTGTTGATTACACGAGTTGGCCAATAGGCTTCGACTTATTTCACACTCGAAATCGGGACTTCACCCAGTTTTTTGAAAAATAATCAGTATTTAATCTAGGTTGTCACACACAATATTTAGTATTAGCTATGTATAGTCAACAAAAAAGTACTGAATTCAAATGTTGTGAAATACGTGCAAAGAAAGCATTTTACGTCATTTGTAAACAAGATATAGGCTTTATTATAAGGAAAAAGTTCCACAACCACGGTTCCCTCCACGTGGCTGTGGAACAAACAAATCTGGGCCGTTCAAAGCAATCCGTAATGATTCATTTCGGAAGCCACGTAAAATTCTGTAATGATCCATTGCGGAAGCCACTTAACTTTCCGTAAATGATTCATTGCGAAAGCCACGTAGACTTCCGCAAAAATTCATTGCAAAAGGTGGTTTTCTTTGTATTATATTTAAATTATATTTTCAATATTAAATTATTCAGTTTGTTGTGCAAGACATGACTTAACATAATAAGAGAAAGTCATATTGACAATTCTAAGATTTTGTTGACTTATAATTTTTATATAATCTGTAATGATATTTCTTGAGTCTGTAAAAATGTTGAAGAAGACTAGACTGTAATATTTTTCAGTAAACATCCAACAAGCTAGGTTTAAATCTCTGAAAGAAGATCAAGACTAATTATTCCTCAAAATTAAGATAAACACTTTTGTTGGTGTGATTGCGAATCTGTATGAACAGTAAGCGTGATAATAAAATACTAACTGGACAGGTGAATAATAATACGTCTATACAAGAAATCAGGAAGAAATGAAGAAAAAGGCAAATACAAATAATCAAAAGATTAGAAAAAAGATTGATGTCTATTTATAGGTCACTGAAAGAAGTTCATTAATATATTCATTCCTCAGTGAAGAATAAAGGTTAAAGACTTTCACGGTGTTGCCCAGTAAAGATACAATTGTTTAAGGGGGGTTGGATACAATTGTATAAATGTTTCGAATAAGTAATAAAATATAACAGCTTTTTATATATCTGATAAAAACTGTTACAAAATCCTCTCAAGAAATACTGATGTTCTTGAGAGCTGCTAGGTCGAATGATCCTCGAGTGTGATTCTTCTAAGTGATGACCTAAATTGTGTTTATATACTACACAGCTACAACAGATTAATCTAAGATATGCATTTATCAAAAACTAACTAAAACTGATACATATTTTAAACTAAACAGATAAAGTCCTATAACTCAGACGCAACAGATATCTGCTCCACATTATAAGGAACAGAGCAAATCCTCTAATGCTGATTGTCTTCAAATACTGATGTCATATAAATGCTGATGACATACCAAATCCTAACGGTACATCAGATCCTGATGACATCCGAACAGCCAGATCCTGAGCTTCTTCTGATCATTGAGAATTCAATATGTAACAATCTCCCTCAATTTATGCTTAATGCAATGAAGCATAAATTCCATTCTCAATGATTCCAAAACCAATCTACAAAATGTACAAGGAGTAAAGCTTACTTCAGTATCTTTAGATAACTGACAGTTGGTCCAAGAAAGTTATTCAATCTTTCTTCCTCCTTGTCTCGCAGGACTTTAACAAGCTTTTTCTTCAACTCTCTCTTCTCTTCAGTGTCTTCTCCGAGCTGATAGATAGCTGATCTTAACTTAGAAATTGAGCTTTTGCTTATCTCAAGATCATCAATCAACACGAAGCTTAAACTGACATCTTTATGATCAGGACTGAAGGATAACTGAGGACTGTTGAGAAAAACTTATAGTACTGCAGCTTCCTTTTTCATCTGTATTTCTTGACCAGTATAAGTTATGTACTCAGTAACATAATCACCATTGTATTTATCATCTTTTGTCATGACTCTCCTTCTGATCATTTCAAGTATCATAGAAGACCAAATTCTGGTGACTTTGTTCTCAACTCTAAGAAGATAGTGAATGTATTTCAATTTTGTCACAGTCTTCATTACGAGTTGCTGCAAGGTAAAGCTTTTTACTTTATCATCTCTGAAAAAGTACAGAATCTCTTCTCTGACATCATTATCATTTATCTTTCTATGAACAATCTTCATAGCTTCAACTTTCTCAAGATGTGAAGGAGAAATTCTTTCACCAAGATTTTCTATCAGAGTATCTGTATCCAGCAGATCAGATTCTAAGATCTCCATACTGGAATGACCAATGCCTCCTCTGGTTCGAGATTTGATAAGTTTCAGTTTTTCATTGTATACCACCCAAGAAGGCTTCTTGATGGACTTATCAACATCTTCCTATTTTGAGATATAATCTCTTAACCCAGCTGACACAAATTCAACATGCTTAAACCCTTTAGAATAATTGAATACATGGATGTCTTTCCATCTTCTATTCTTCTTGCCGAAAGGAGCATAGTTTGAAGACAAATCATCAGTCTTCCCTTCTGTTTTATGCCATAGCTCCCTCTTCGATTTTAAAACTCTTTGCAAATATTTTTTGCATGCTTGATGAGATTTCCCTCTATCAATCTTTTCTTTTTCATCAGCCTCTAAAATATTAGGAGTGATTACTAGAGAAGGAGTTGACTCATTTAATGCCTTGATCATTTTTTCATCAGAGTTAAAATCAGTTATCAGGTTTACAACATTAGGATCTCCTTTTACCTCAGGATTTGTGCCTGCATCAAGAGTTACATTCTGATTTGATGTATCAACTTGATCAATGTCAGTGGCTGATCTTTTCTTCCTTGGTATAATCAACTCTTCTGGCTTCCGAACTTCTTTATCTTTTTCATTTCCTTGTACATTAACATAACCTTCTCTGGATAGAAAATTCAGAAAAGTAGAGTTGAATGCAGTCACTTGCCTTGATCCAGAAGTTCTTCCACCTCTTCCTCTTCCTCTTTCTCTTGCTCTTACAGATCTACCACCTCTTTTTCCTCTTCCTTTAGAAGTGTTAGCTTCAGCTTTAATTTGAGCCAAGAGCTCATTTTGTTGCATAACTGCTTCTTCAGGTGTTAGATCAGTAAATTCTTCAGTTATATACCCAAGAGCATTCCTAGCATTCTTTTGCTCAAACTTCTTGTCTTTGTAGTACAAGACAATCTCTTCACCTGTTTCCTTATGCCTGTAAGGAAAGAACATCCAGTTAGCTTCTGCTAAATTTGAGATTGTAATATCATCATCCTCAGGAGCACCAACAGTAGTCTTGTGCTTGGCTTTCTAAGCACCAGTAGACTTTCTTTGTCCTGAAGAATCATTCTTCTTGAAATATTGAAGTTGTTGAGCAGTAGAAGCAATTTGAACATCTATAACTGGATTACTCTTATCACCATCATCATCAAAATCTTTATCCCTTGTCTGAATCAAATCTGGTGTACATTTTGTAGCAACTATCTTCTCCCCCTTTTTGGCATCAGTATTTGAAAGAAAAGAAAACAGAGCATCTAGTTTGTCACCTATAGAAAAAACCTTATCTTCTAATGAGGGAAGTCTAGAGGCCATGTTGTCTTGAGATTTAACAACATCTTTGATGGTATTTTTCACACTTTTGATTGCAGCTGAGTTAGGTGTGTGAAGCAAAAATCCATCAATTTTCTCTTTGACACCAGCATGAGACTTCTTCATTTCATCAAGTTCTTGAGTGAATTCCTTTAACAGAAATAGTTGTGGCCTTAAGATGCAACTTCAGATCAGGAGTTTAAATTTCATCATAAGCACGATGAATGTGTTGCATGCCAACAACAGATGAGATAGAAGTATTTGCAAGTCTCCATTTATAATCCCATTTTGTCTGTCTGAAATGCTCAGCATCGGAATTATAATAAGAAGGATGTTCAGTGAAGTGCGAAGAAGAACCAACATTGGACTTCTTAGATGCATCAATTGCAGATTTAAGCTGAGCGGTATCAGAATTATCATCATCACTATCAATGTCAGAGTCAGACAAGCCATCAGAAGAATGTGCAGAATCAGGCAGATTTGCCTTGCCTTTATCCAGATTCTTTGCAAGAGATGCATGTGGCTGATGTGATCCTGAAATAGAAACATGGTAACACCTTAATCTCTCTGTTCTTTTCAAGTGATTTCATCACTTCTCACAGAATATATTACTTTTAAGGGTAATATTATTCTCACAGAAGAAACTTTATAAGTAAAGAAAAACTTATAAGATTCTTGCCTCAAAACTATCTCCCCTTTTGCCAGTACAGGAGACTGCCACTCAATTTTTTTTTAAATATGATATTTTCACACAGTCTCTTAGAAAGGCTCAATCACACATATAGCAAAGAAATAGGAGATGGCTGAGAAGAGTTGTATGCTTTTCATATAGATAGAGGTAACCTCAAATACGAGACTATTTATAATCATATAAACATGAGAATATATGAGAAGTTAGCAATACCTGAAGGCGATTCCTCAAGTGGAAGTGATGAAAGTGGAGGAACAAACAGCACATCAGGATGCTTTTTCAAACTAGCAACTAGTAATGGATCATCAATTGTAGCTAGTGCAGTTGAATGATGATTCTCAGTAGGAGCTGTTGTATCTTCAGGATTTGATATGTCAGGAGTATGTGAAAGACCAGCATCAGTACTTTGAACTGATGGTTCTTGTGGAGTCTGAGACATGTGAGCTGCTTCAGTAATGCTTGGTGAAGGTTCTTGTGTGCTCTTCTCAAAAATAGGATCATCAATGATTGCATCCACCCGTGACAGTATCTCCTGATGAGTTTGCTTTTCCAGGAGTAATTGAATAGAGTCAGCAAGAAGATCACTCTGAGCAATATTAACAATAATCTGTGCAGCCTCAATGTCTCTATCTTCCCTTTGAGAAGATGGTTCTTGTGTGACTAGATGTGTTGCAGTTGCTAAATCCCTTTGAAACCTAGGTTCTTGTGTAATGACATCCTTGTCAAGAGGCTGAGTCTTCTTCTTCTTTCTAATATATCCAACTACTTGTTCACTTCTTCTTTTCAACTGACTCTTTGCAGTATTCTTGTGTTCAGTAGTTGCTTCAATTACTGGAAGCTTGTCAAGCAGATCACTAGCATGAGTAGTTGGCTCCTTGATTCCAGTAGTGTCAATCAAGTCATCAGGATTTTGATCAATGGACTTCTTGATTTTTGACAGGGACCCTATTGGCATATGATCATCTGATTCAGAATCTTCTTGAATGATCAGTCTTCTTTTCCTGATTGGAAAGCAGTCTTCTTTCTTCTCACTCTCACTCAGTGAGACTTGTTTAGCTTTATGTCCAGAAGTGAAAGATTTCTTAAATAGCCTTTTCTTTGTTACAACTGATGTCTTTTGAGAGACAGCAGAGGAGGCTAATTTAGAGGCTTGTTATGTTTGTTGTTTGGAAGAAGAAATGCTTGGGTTAGAAACAAGATGGGTGATGTTAGGTCACACACACTATAGAAGGGGGTTGAATAAAGTGTATACCACAATCAAATCGAATTAAGAACACAAGTATAAAACACAAAATAATCTTATTAATAAAAAAGTATTACAATGGAACCATTCTCTCTCAATGATGAACAAATATCACGAGAGCTGCTAGGGTTATAATGAATAATATTCTCGATTAAGATAACACTTATAGTGTAAACCCTATGCTGTGTTTATATAGACACACAGTTACAAGATAATCTTCTAATTGATATCAAATATAAGTCTGCATCCTAAAATATATCAATTAGTTATCTTTTCTTCCAAGTCTTCTATTCTTCATAGAATTCTTCTCCACGCATATCTCTTCTTGTGTTTATCTTAATCTTCTTTCCTTCAATCAGTCGCCTTCCTTATCTGAATGTCTTCTTAAGTCCTGATAAATATCTTCTGATATCTTAAGTTCTGATAACTTAAGTTCTGATATCTTAAGTTTTGACTTTAGTATAAGTACTGATTTCCAGTTAAGTCCTGATTTGTCCTGTTAGTCAAGATCTGAAAACTAAACACAAATCATTATTAGACATGACATCACAAATATATCTAACAATCTCCCCCAACTTGTAAATTAACATAATATACAAGTTTAATAGATATTTGATGATGTCAAAAACATTAAGTACAAATGCATATGAGAATTTGATTAAATAACTACAACTCACAGTCCGTGTAGTTTTTACCATCCTTAAAGTCTGATATCAGCTTTAACCTGTATATCCTTCAGAATTTATCAGTTGTAGTTCTTTACTTGGCTTCAGTGTATGATCTCTCTAATGTCAAAAGTTGTTCTGAGATAGTTCTTTAACAAACTCCTCTCAGCATATTCAAGTTCATTCTGCATCCTCCTTTTTGCATCTTTAAGTTCAATTGTATATTCTCCTGTCTTAAAGATAGCATCCCTGAGATCATTAATCCTTGTTTTCCTTATATCCTGATCCAATTTGATCAGATAAGCTTTGTCAGACTCCAGATTAAATTCCAGTCCCTTAATACCCAAAAATGTAGTGATTTTAGCAGTATAAGGCTTCATCTCAATTAGTTGTCCATTATGAGCTCTGTACTTATGAGAGTATGGCCTGTCAGACTTTACAGAGTAAAGTTTCTTCTGCCTTTGAATATTAGATTTTAAGTAACTGGCAGCACCATTTATTGATCTGTCCTTCACTTGAAGTAGAAATAGCACATGTTACAAATCTTCAAAGTACTTCAAATGAATAACATCCTTTTTTATCTGGAATACCCTCCCATCTGTCATGAAGTATAGCATGATATCTTCTTTTAATACAGAGTGATAGACCATTTGTATAGACTCCAATTGATTTAGTCTTTCTGGAGTTGTCCTTAGTCCTGGTTCAGAAAGAGATGTAGGATCTAAGGTAGAATTATTTACTCTTCTCTCATCAGCATTACCCAGTCCTGTTTTATCTCTAGCTTCCTTCCCTCGAATAACTCTTGCTTCAAAACCACTTGATGTAGTCTTCAAAGGTTGAGTAGATTGTTGAGCTTTAGTAAACCCATGTAGTAGAATTTTTGAACGTTTAACATGAGCAATGTCAGAGGTTTTCTTTTCTTCTGATGTCAAGACAACTTGAGCTCTGTCAGAGGTTGCTTGTTTCATTGTAATATCATAATTTACAAAGTCCTGATCTTGAATAACATGAGCTCTGTCAGAGGTTGTTTGAATATTCTTCTTTTTCAAAATCAGACTAGTATCTTCATCAGATTTTGCTTTCAGATCCATGATTGGCATATATATCTTTATAGGTTCATCAACTTTAGCTTTGCCCTTCAACCTAGGATCTACCTCTACTTGTGATTTGGCTTTGGATTCAGATTTGGTTGCCTCAGAGTTTGTTTTCTCTTTAATCACAATGCCCTTAGGCTTTGGAGGTTTCTTTGCAGTAATAGAAGCTTTAGACTTGAATTTAACATTTTCTGCTTTAAGTATGGCTTCTTCTTCCTTCAGACTTTCAAGATCCATTGCTGGATTGTCTTTGAGAAATAGTCTTTTTGAAATTTCTTCATCCAGCTTCTGTAACTTGGGGTCTTGATAGTAGACCGTTGTTTCCTTCCCCTTGAACTTCAGTGTTTGCAAAAACTTCTGTGATTCTTGACTTTCACCCTATATCAGAACATCAGGCTTAGTCAGAATTTGCTTATCAGAACTTATTCTTTTATCAGCATCAGAGCTTGATCTCTGCGTAGAAGTTCCTGCTTTCCTAGATGAAGAGCCTTTGCCTTGACCATGACATCTACCCTTTTCAGAGTTTCCCTGGTCATCATTTCCATCATCCTTTTTCTTCAGTGCTAAATCAGTAGAGCATTTGGACTAAACCACTTTCTCCCCCTTTTTGGCATCATCGGGTAGTAGGAGAGAGAGAAGTAGTTCCACTGAAGATTGGATTTCATTTAGTTGAACTTGTTGAGAAGCTTGATTCTTTAGTACTTCATCAATCTGAGCTTGCTGTTTCTCCCGAGCTTTCTCAATAGCCTCAACTCTACTAAAAGCAGACTTGAAAAATTTGTTTTTATCCAGTTTAAAGTTCAGGTCTTACTGAATCAGTGTTTCTTGAATTTTGTTCACCTTAGCTTGAGTTATTGAGTGTTGACCTTGAAGGTTCCTGGTACTCAATGCAGTAACTCTGAGCTGTGCTTTGAAGTCATCATTCACCAGCATTTCATCAGCTTTAGCCAGGTGCTCAGCAATAATATTTGCAGTAGGAACAAAATTAACTTTGTTCCACTCCTGGATCCATTCCCTTCCTCTGTTAGTTTCACTCCAAGGTACTGGTGCATCCTCTCTCACAAACTTTTTAATCAATCCAGCTTTATCAACTATTTGTAAAGGTGCATGTCCTGAAGGACCAGCTGCATCAGCATGTACATTTGTAGCAGTTTCACCAGTAGTGTCAATATTTGCAGCATCAGAACTTACAGAGTCTGCAGAATCAGCATCCTCAGATAAAATGATAGTATGTGAGGCTATAGAGGTTTCAAAATCATCCTCTAAGTGCTGATCTGGCAGTAAATTCTGATCAACATCCAAATTCTGATGCTCACCTAATATCTGATCTTCATCATCTAGATTCAGAAGAGGTGTTATTGGAATATCTGCATTGAAATCAACATCAAAAATTGGTGTTGTTGGTGGAGTATGTTGAGGAATGGTTGGAGCTTCCAAGTACAGAACCTCAGGCACATTTAAGTTATGAATATCTATTTCAGCACTTGTACCTAGATTATTAGCATGTACTGGAGAATGAATAGGAAACATAGAAGGTGTAGGCACTCTGTCTTAAGCAGTTTCTTCAGCTTGAATTGGCGACAGTGGAGGTGTAGATTCAGTGGCTTCAGCAAATTCTGGTTGTGTAGATGGAAGGGATTCAATCACAATTGGCTCCTTTGGGATCAGAGATTCCTGATCCCCTTCCTTAGCTGTTGCTTCCACATCCTCTAAATCTGACTCATCTATATCCCTGTTAGCTCTTTGTTTCTTCAATATCTTCAAGGGTGGAGAGACTTTAGGAGCTTTGTCATCAGAATTTATCTTTCTAAGCCTTTTGAGGGGCCTAGAACTCCCAGTTTCCTTTGTTTTCGGAGGAGACACTTCCTCAGCTGCTTCAGCAACAGGTTCTGATGGTTGAACATGTGCCTCATCATCAATTTTCATCTCTCAGAATCATCTTCCTTCTCTTTTGTTGTGTCTGAGGTACAGTCTTTGTCCTCTTTGCTCTAGAAGAAGAAGGCTTCACTGTAGGTGCTGATGGTTGACTGGTATGTGCTGATGTTTGTGGTTGCTGTGTTTGGGTGGTGGTTGGTTCTGATGGCTGTAGTGTGTTGATGGGTTGGACATCAAGATATAGCCATGAATAGGTATCATAATCAGCATTTATCAGAGCTTGCTTTACTGATAAAGGAATCCTAAGGGGTCTCAAAACTCCCTTCTTGTTGTCAACAGTTAAGAGATCAGTAAAAGCCCTCTTAGCTAACCTAAAAGGTTCTATTTGTTCACTTGATGGTTGTGGTTCATCTGATGTACAGTAGCTGTAAATTAACTGAAAGAAACTAGCAAAGTAAACTACATTCCTTTCCTCTTTCATTCTATCTCCTATAAAACATAACACAGTCTTTGCATAATCAAAATGAGACTGGTTTAGGAGTGCATACCCAATTTGTTGTGTCAGAATAGGAATGGCATCAAAATTTGAGCACTTGTTTGAAAACGTCTTCGTGATGCAATCGAAGAAGAAGCTCCATTCCTTTCGAATATATGGGCATTTGAATTGACCCAACTTAGCCAAACTATGTTCATACCCAAGATTAGCCATCATTTGCTGTAGCAGGGGCTCTTCAACAGCAGAACTAAACTCGCAGTTTTCAGGTAGATGTAACGCTTTTCGAACTGTCGATGGAGTAACAACGTACTCAACCTCCCATGCTGTAAACACAATGCTTGGTGTTCCATTCTTACCACCATCATCATAAAGTCCTGTAGGCCAAAACGTCAGAACTTGAGTACCAGATAATTATGATGGTTATGTCAAAGCGAACCCAATTTCACTATGAGATAAGAAATCCTGTATAAAATGAAGTTCCGAAGGAGCTTCACTCTTAGTGAGAATGGCAGCATAGTTGTTGGAGACGAACTTTGCTCATTAAAGATTATATCCTTGGGTGCCATTGAGAAATAAGTGAGAAAGAAGAGTGCCTGAAAGGTGTTTGATAAAATGTCTGTATAGAAAACCGTCAGAGAGAGATTAAGAGAAAAGAGAGAGAGGCTAGAAAGAAATGTAAATAAAAGATTTTAAAATATTTAATCTCTTTTACTTATACACTCCACTTGACAGCAGTTATTGAGAATTGGAACAGACATTACACCTGTCAGCCATGCAGAGTTAAGAAAAAAGTTAATGGGCACGAGAAATAAGTAATGATTACTATGCACATGCAGTTTTTCAAAAAAACTGTTCCCATTAAACAAATGATTATTACTGTCTTTATCTTACTTAAACCAATATTCTGATAAAATATAACCGTTAAAGTAATGATCTAAAAATAAATCAAGGAAATAAATACTGGCACGTCATCATCAGGACTTTATTCTTATCAGAATTTGAAAGTCATCAGAATATGGCTCCTTTACTCAAAAAGTGAATGTTTATTTCTGTAATTCTTCAAAGAAATACTGATATGGTTTCAACAAAACTTAATCATCAGAACTTCCATCATAACTTGTCCTCAAATTTTATGCAACTGACACTTAAACTGTTCATCTAAAACAACATTGATCACCACAGTAATTTTCATCATTTATATGGAGTGTAAGTGTGTGCATTAAGCTAAATATCAGACAAAGAGTAAAGTCTGATTCACTTCAGTACATCTTAGAAATAAGGCATAACTAAGAACTTTGCTCAAAATATGTTATTATTCTGAAGTCCACTATAGAATGAGCTCATGCATGAGTCCACCTCAACTGTTTTGTACTCATTTTATGCATCTTTTGAAATTTCTTTTTACAGTGGCTTCTAAGTGTAAGTGAGTCACAACTGCTTATCAGAATGTATGCTATTATCAGAGTATTTCTCCAGTAATCAGAGAATATGAAAAGTCACCAAGAAAATTTTATTTTTCTTTTCTAATGCATATTACTTCATACCAGCAATGCACTTGGGTCTTCCCTTCCACATACATTTTTCTCTAGATCTCAAAGGAGTACCTGAAATTTATTCATTTTCTTTACTTTTTCTTTTGATAAGTGAGGCTTATCAGCACTTAGTACATCCATAAGATTTACTAACATCAGAACGTAATAGATAAGAAGCATTATTCTAGTTTTTGACTTAGTAATAAAATACATAAAGTAAAACTTACCAAGCTCAATATCAGAATTTGCTTGTGTTAAAAGATTTTCACATAAACAATTACTTCAAACATGGGATCTTTTGTATATTAGAGACTACTAGGTCAATATCTAGCACATTTATCCTCATTGGATTGAATAGTCACAGAAATATTCATTTCACTATCAAAGTTTAGAAATTCACATCAGACAACAATCAGCACTTAGGTAAATTTTAATTTAGGCACAGATTACATAAAGAAAGTAATATCTATAAATACTGATCATAAAGTCTGATGTATCAGAACATAAACTAAACAGATTTAGAGAAAGAACCTGAAACCATTCCAAGTTCATTTACCAATCTTGTAAAAGTAGCTTCACATAGTGGTTTTGTGAAGAAATCTGCTAGTTGTTGATCTGTTGGAACAAAATGCAATTTCACTGTACCTTCCATCATATGCTCCCTTATGAAGTGGTACCTAATGCTGATGTGCTTTTTCATTGAGTGCTAAACAGGATTACCTGTCATAGATATGGCACTTTGATTATCACAGTAAATAGGGATTTTAGAATCTGTGCACAACAGCTTCCTGCAACAATGTACTCTGCCTCTGCAGTTGATGTGGAAATTGACTTTTGTTTCTTGCTAAACCAAGAAACTAATCTACCTCCAAGAAATTGGCAGCTTCCACTTGTGCTTTTCCTCTCAATTTTGCACCCTGCAAAATCTGCATATGAGTAACCTATTAGCTTAAAGTCTGATTCGCTAGGATACCACAATCCCAGATTAGCTGTACCCTTAAGGTACTTGAAAATTCTTTTTCACAGCTGTTAAGTGAGGTTCTCTTGGACCTGCTTGAAATCTTGCACAAAGACAGGTAGCATACATAACATCAGGTCTACTTGCAGTTAGATAAAGTAGTAAGCCAATCATACCTCTGTAATCAGTAATTTCTACTGATGTACCAGTATCCTTATCCAATTTTTTTGCAATGGCCATAAGAGTGGATGCACTTGAACAATCTTGCATTCCAAATTTCTTCAACAAATTTCTGGTATACTTAAATTGACAAATAAAAGTTCCTTCTTCATTCTGCTTAACTTGAAGGCCCAGAAAATAGCTAAGTTCTTCCATCATATTCATTTGATATCTTGACTGCATTATCTTGGCAAACCTTTTAAAAAGTCTGTCATTTGTAGAACCAAAAATGATATCATCAACATATATCTGCACCAAAAGTAAGTCTTTTCCATGGTTGAGATAGAAATAAAGTTTTATCAATAGTCCCTCTGTTAAATCCACTTTCCAAAAGAAACTGAGCTTATGTCTCATACCATGCTCTTGGAGCTTGCTTAAGGCCATAAAGTACTTTATCAAGTCTATAGACATGATTAGGAAATTTTGAATCTACAAAACCTGGAGGTTGTTCAACATATACTTCTTCTTCCAATTTTCCATTAAGTAAAGCACTTTTTACATCCATTTGAAAGACTGTAAACTTTTTGTGAGCAGCATAAGCCAAAAATATCCTTATGGCTTCCAATCTAGCAGCTGGTGCAAATGTTTCATCATAATCATTTCCCTCCTGTTGATAGTATCCTTTTGCAACCAGCCTTGCTCTATTTCTTGTAATTATGTCATCACTATTAGTTTTGTTTCTGAACACCCATTTTGTACCAACAATTGATCTGTTCTTTGGTCTTGGCACTAGGGTCCAGACTTTATTTCTTTCAAATTCATTTAACTCTTCCTGCATTGCTTGAACCCAAGCAGCATCTTGAAGAGCTTCTTTCACTTTCTTTGGTTCAGCCTGAAAAAGAAAAGAATGATAGAGATATTCATTTGATGTTGCTGTTCTAGTTCTAATACCTATTTCAGGATCTCCAATAATCAAGTTAGGTGTATGTGCTTTAGTCCACTTCCTTGCAGATGGAAGGTTATCTATAGAACTGGATGCTCCCCCATGATCCTTGCTGTCTCCATCAATATTTTCTGATGCTCCCCCTGAAATCATGCTCTCTGAGTTGGATCCTTCAGAATTTGAGTTTCCAGAATTATCAGAACTTGGCCCATCAGAACTTGATGAATCAGATTTTGAGTTTCCAGAATTATCAAAACTTGGCCCATCAAAACTTGAAGAGCATGTTCTAGGTTCTAATGCTTCTTGAGATGTGGTTGGATCTTCAATATGCTCCCCCTGCATAGGTGCATTTTCCTTTGGCGTAATCTCCACAGTTTCAATAACATCAGAGTTTAACCCATCAGAGTTTGCAGTATAAGGATTTAGACTATCAGAATTTACAGAATCAGAATTTAAAGCTTCATTCTTAAATCTCAGCTGATCATGATCATTGAAATCTTCAAGTCCAGTAATCTTCTTATCATCAAAAGAGATATTGATAGATTCCATGACAACCCTTGTTTTTAAATTGTAGACTCTGAAGGCTTTTGTGGAAAGTGGATATCCAACAAAAATTCCTTCATCAGCTTTTAGATCAAATTTTGATAGCTGTTCAGGATCAGTCTTAAGAACAAAACACTTGCATCCAAATACATGAAAGTACTTCAAATTTGGCTTCTTTTTCTTCACCATCTCATATGGTGTCTTTCCATGCTTGTTGATAAGTGTTGCATTCTGAGTAAAACAAGCAGTCTGCACAGCTTCAGCCCAAAAGTAGGTTGGTAACTTTGCTTCATCAAGCATAGTTCGTGCAGCTTCAATAAGAGTTCTATTCTTTCTTTCAACAACTCCATTTTGCAATGGAGTTCCAGGAGCATAAAATTCATGCTTTATTCCATGGTATTTGCAGAACTCTTCTATAATCATATTCTTGAACTCAGTGCCATTATCACTTCTTATGATTTTCACAGAGTCTTTGACCAATTTATCCAGTTGTTTGACATGATCAATCAAGATAGATGCAGTTTCACTTTTTGTGTGTAAGAAATACACCCATGTGTATCTGGTAAACTCATCTACTATGACCATAGCATATTTCTTTTTTGCAATAGACATGACATTCACTGGAGAAAATAGATTCGGTCTTGCTCTTGAATGAAGATTTTCTTTATTTTGCCTTTTGACATGAATCACAAAGGCCATCAGGAGCAAATACTGATTTTGGCAGTCTTCTCACAAGATCTTTCTTGACTAGTTAATTTATATTGTTAAAATTTAAATTAGAGAGTTTCTTGTGCCAATCCCAGCTTTCTTCAATTGATGCTCTACATAACAGACAGATTGCAGAACCATCAGAACTTGTTGAAAGCTTGGCTTTATAAATCTTACCATGCCTGTATCCCTTCAGAACAACTTTGCCTCTAAATTTGCTTACAACTTCACAGTGTTTTTCAAAGAAATCCACATGATAACCTCTATCACATATTTGACTAACACTTAGCAGATTGTGTTTAAATCTTGAGACTAGAGCTACTTTTTCAATGATGATATTCCCAAGATTGATATTGCCATATCCCAGAGTTTTTCCCATGTTTCCATCTCCATAAGAAACTCCTGGGCCAGCTTTCTTCACAAAGTCTGATAGTAGGGCTTTATTTCCAGTCATATGTCCTGAACATCCACTGTCCAGAACTAGGATGTTTTTCCTGTTGCCTTGCAATCACAAAGACCAATAATTATTAGTTTTAAGGACCCAGACTTGCTTGGATCCTTTGGCCTTATTAAGTTTGTTAACATTTGCAGCGGATTTAACATCAGAGTTTATGTTAACATTTTTCTTATCAGAATTTACAGTATCAGACTTTACATCAGAACTTATACTAGAAGGAATAATGCTAACTTTCTTCAAAGAAGGTTTTATTTGATAATAATCATAGTACAAACTATGATATTCCTTACAAGTATAAATGGAATGCCATAAACTACAACAATGAAACAAGGATTTTGTGGTTTAAACCTAACAGACTGACTCTTAACTCCTGATTTAGGAGGTAAAGAATTTATATCCTTATTCTTCCTGCAAAAAGAAGCAAGATGGTTAGTGTTTCCACAGTTATTGCATTTCTTTCTAGGAGCATTAGGAACAGACTTATAATTATTGTTTGTATTCACACCTTCCTTTTCATTCCTATTTTTCCTAGGTGCCTTTACCTTGTTTACATTCTTAATCTCTTTCAGCTTGTACTTAAGCTGCTTCTTTGTCATTAAGCCTATGTTAACTTCAGCTGGTTTATCCTGTTTTAATTTGTCAGAAGTTGACTCTGCCTTAACTTCTGTATCATTATCTTTCATCTTTTCAGAATCAGACTTTACAGTTTTAGCTACAAATTTAACAGGATTTACCTTTGGCTTATTAGTCTGTTTAACAATAATTGGCTTAATTTGGTTAGTTCCTATTTCACTTTTATCATCTCCATAACCTAAGCCCTCTTTCCAGTTTCTATTACTTAATAAATTCTTCTTCATGCATATCTCTTCTTGTTTTAGTCTCGATCTTCTTTCCTTTTAATCAGCCGCCTTCCTTATTTGAAAGTCTCCTTAAGTCCTGATATTATCTCCTGATAAATATCTTCTGATAACTTAAGTTCTGACAACTTAAGTTCTGATATCTTAAGTTCTGACTTCAGTATAAGTACTGATTTCCAGTTAAGTCCTGATTTGTGCTGTTAGTCAAGATCTGAAAACTAAACACAAATTATTATTAGACATGACATCACAAATATATCTAACAGGTGATTTCTTGAGTCTTAGCATCAGGAACTGTGACAGAGGTGACAACATCAGGATTTGCAGGCACTTTTGTAGGAGTAGGTCTATTTCTTGACAGAAATTGCCTGACCTCTCTAGGAAGAAAGGGTGGTCCTGAAAATTTATTCTTTTCATCCCTTTTAATATGATCAGTGATTGTGTTTTCATAAATTTGAAAAACAGGTTGTAATTCATCGTCATCAAACATAGCATTAGGGCATAGAAAATTGAAAATTAGTTACAAAAAGCTAGTATACCCTATTACTCCTGAAGCATCTGCTCTCCTAGCAGTTATGAACTGTAATATAGTATTACCATAATCAAAATTACCAGAGTTAAGAAGAGAGTACCCAATTCTCAGGGAAGTGGATGGAAGAGCATCAAACTTTGTTGTCTTATTCAAGAAACATTAACTGATGCAGTCAAAGAAAAAATTCCACTCTCTTTTCAGTTTAGTCCTGAAAGGAATATGTCCTAAGTCCAATCATGTATAAGGATTTAGGAATAACTTTTATATAATATGTTTTGATTTCATTGATATTAATAAAAGACTTGTTTTGTTTTTATTACGGGTTTTATCTATTTAAGTGTTTAAATAAGATATACCATAGTTTAGAGTAAAGCTTTTTATGGATTATGATGAGATCATAATAGTGAGACCTAAAAAGATGATAACTCTAAACTTAAATAGTTCCTGGTCATAGGATTACTAACTGGTAATTAATAATCCACAAAGATCGGTACATACCATGTTTGCTTCATTATGAAGGATGTCTGTTCTCATAGACATTTGTGTGGTGACACTATAGCTAGTATGTAGGTGCTTATTATAGAATAAGTTCACTGAACATGACTCGCACAGCTGAATAACTGATGGAGTTCACTCACCTGTCAGCAGTTGTTCACATAGTGATAGTTGTACAAGTATCCTTAGACTTGAGGTCATCATAGTCATCTTGTGTACACTGAACTATGCTTTGGTTTAGTTCTTAGTCTCCAGGGACAATTATTAGGGCTCTTCTGGGTATAGGAATTTGTACACGAAGATAGTGTATGATCAATAAAGGATCTACCCCTTCCAGTGAAGGAAGCGAATGTTCAAGGCTGATCCACTTATGCTAGTTCAGGAATCTCTGGCCAGAGTGAATGAAATTAGAAAGGAGTTTCTAATTTGCATAGAACTACGCATAGTAAATGGTAAGCAAGTGATTGAATTAGATAGGCTTGACACGAGATCCATGCCTTGTATTTAATCGGGACATTGTAGGGTAGAAGGAGTTTATTATACGGTAACTATTCATTGAATAGGTTCTTGGTATTCTAAGCAGTGAATTCATATTATCCGGATAGTCACGATATGCTGAGAAGTATCCCTCACGATGTAGAATAAATGTGATTAATTAATTAATCATATTTAATAAATTAGAGAATTTATATAAATAATGATAAAATAGTTTTATTATTATTTATTTCTACTACCGGCTTAATATTGAACCTACAGGGTCACACCATAAAAAGAGAATGATTTAATGGTGGAGGAATTAATTAATAATGGCTAATAATTATTTATTTATGAAATAAATAATTAATTGGCAAATTTAATAATTGATTAAATGAGATTTAATTGATTATAAATTAATTAAGAAAAGTTCTTAATATTATTAATTAAAGGATTTAATTTTTGGAAATTAAATCAAGAGAGAAAATTATTTCTAAAGTGTTTAGAAAAAGGATTAATGATTAAAAGGTGTTTTAATTATTAATGAGAATAATAAATGGGATAATAATAATAATATTTATGGGAAAATTTCAGCTGAAAATTTTGCCTATAAATACACTATTATAGACCCTAATTTTATTCGAACCCACACAAAACCCAAAAAGTTTGGAAAACCCAATTCTCTCCACCTCCTTCCTCCTCCTTAACATCGTTTTCTTGGTGGATACCGGTGGAGTGCTTCACACTTGAGGAGCAACTGCTAAGGATCTCTGATCGTTGTCTCCGAATTATTTTAAAAGGTTAGATTCGATCCCTCGAATTTTTATTCATGATTTATATGTTTTTATTTGGATTTTGTATGTGTAAAAGTGTTTTGCCATGACCCCGCTGCATTTAAAATCCAACAATGGTATCAGAGCCAGGTTGTATGCATATAGATCTGTGGTAAAAATTTCAGAATTTTATGTGCTTGTATGAATTAATTATGATTTTTACAAGTTATATCATGGATTAATTTTGTCTGATGAGAAATCATTTCTGAGAATAATTTTGAATGTTGATCTGGGTTCTACAAGTGTTGTAGATCGTCTGGGTATTTTTTTCATAATTTTATGATGTATAGATTTTTTATTATGAATTTTTGAAGTTATTGTAATTTAAATTCGTAATTAAATAAATCATATATATATATAAATTGTTTATAAGTATGTATATATATCTGTACAACATCTGTATGTTGTCTGTTGATGCTGTTGGCATGGAGAAGGACTGTCAGTACGGCGGCACGCAGATCGAGGAAAAAGTGACGGCTGCTGCAGAAAAACAAAAAAAAATAAAAAAATAATAGGGGTGTCACGCATTCTGGGAATGCGTTACACACCTGTGACGCATTCACGGAATGCGTTACACCCTTAAATGGCTTAAAAGGTGTGTAACGCATCACCGGAATGCGTTACAGGGCTTGTAACGCGTTCTTGTAATGCGTTACAGCCCGTCTGTTGATTTTAAAATTGATTTTCTGGGAGTTTCGTAACTCCGTTTTGGGCGTGCAATATACCGTTGGATTCGTTTTTCCGAGACGGATCTAATGGAGTGATCAATTTTAGTTTATATAAAAGTTTTGAACTGTTTATATTTCCATGAAGTGTTTTAAAGCTGTTTTTGATCGTTTGAATTGATTTTAAATGCCTCTTGTGATACATAGAGATGTATATTGCTTGTTCTAATGTGCTAGATGATGTAACATGCCTACCTTGATGTTTATTCATGTTGATATATGTGATATATGCTTAGTTTATCATGCGATGATAGATTTAGGTGAACTGAAATAAACATAAGGCGTTTGTTAGACAACCTAGTATAGTGAAATTGTTTCATAACCTTAATAATAATATTATGAATACAATCATGAGATTCTTGTGTTTATGAAACACGTAATTGAATATGAATTTTCAATATGAGAGAAAGGATGATTCTGTCAACAACAGATTTCTATCTGTAAGAAAGGGTTATTAAGTGACGCCTCTTGACAATGCTCCACCCGATCTGGGAATCATCTGATTATTGATTATTGATTTGAAATATTAAATTTAAAAGGAAGAATCTCTTTATAATATGATTATGATTGTAACGTAATATAATCCCTCTAAAATTAAATAATATCAAGTAGTAATTGGCCAATGACACAACGGGCTTGTGTCGGTCATAGCCTTCCAACATGGTAGAAAGTAGTTCTTATTTTTGAATCATTGTCGTTTCGTGCCACAGCCGAGGGCTTTGATTTTGAAATAAGAAATACTTGTCTATTACATAGAGATGTGTACATTGAATAAGAATCTAAAGGTCGTTACGTGCCACAGCCGTGGGCCTTTGGGGACTGATTCAATTGTACAGAATGTTGGGTTAGACTTGACTTAGAATATTGAGTTTGTCATGCCACAGCCGTGACTCAATTATTCAAGAGACTAAAATTTGATTAGGGAATAACATTAGATGTAATTAACAAGAGTTGTCTGCCTATTGAACATTACATGGCATTTCGTGCCACAGCCGGGGTTGTGTAATGGAATGTAGGATCCCTATTCCCACTAGCATTATGAATGCTTAATTTTTCATGTAGGGGGTTGAATAAATTAGGAAAACTAGTGGGAGCCACTTATGAATAAAGACCCGATTCATATAGTGTTTTGAAATGAAATCGAATATTTGCTAAGTGTTGTTATGTGTTTATCATTTACAGATTTACTTTGTATGTTATGTCTTCTGCACTATCACTCAGGAGCATACTAGATGCTCACAAATTGACTGGTCCTAATTATGCTGACTGGCTACAAAACTTGAGAATTGTTCTCAGCATTGAGAAGCTGGAATACGTGATTGACTCACCTAAGCCTACTGAACCTGCTAGTGATGCACATAATGATGAACATGTTGTGTATCATAAGTGGATAGATGATGCAAATGTTGCTCAATGCATCATGCTAGCTTCCATGAACATTGAGCTACAGAAGCAACATGAGCATATGGATGCTCACACTATCCTCATGCATCTACAAGAGTTGTATGATGTGGCGGGGAGGATAGCTCGATATGAGATATCGAAGGAGTTGTTCGGTTGTAGGATGTCTGAGGGATCATCTGTGAATGACCATGTACTTAAGATGATCAATTTGATTGAACGTCTTGGACAACTTGGTTTTGTCATGGATGGGGAGCTGAGCCAAGACCTGGTCTTGCAATCGCTTCCGAGTTCGTTCTCGCAGTTTGTTGTGAACTTTCACATGAATAAGTTGGATGTCAGCCTGCCTGAACTCCACAACATGTTGAAGACTGCGGAATCGAATTTTCCCCCTAAGAAGAGTTATGTTCTTCTAATTGGTGAAGGTTCCAATCCTAAAAAAAGGAAGAGGAACCCTTCCAAGAAGAAGAAAGTAGGTGAGAAAATGCCGGTTCCACCAAAAGCTGAAGACCCCAAGAGCAAAGTTGTTTGCTTTCACTGTAACAAGGTGGGGCACTGGAAGAGGAACTGCAAGGTTTACCTTGCAGAATTGAAGAAGAAGAAGGGTAGTGAGACTACCGCTTCTGATTCAGGTATGTTCATGATAGAAATGAATATGTCATTAATTTAAATTTCTACTTGGGTATTAGATACCGCCTGTGGTTCTCAAATCTGCAATTTGTTGCAGGGACCAAGGAGAAGTAGGACTCTTGAGGAAGAGGAGGTGATTCTACTGATGGAAATGGAGCAAGAGTTGCTGCTGAAGATGTAAATCATTTCATTTACATAGGCCTACGGGCAAGACTATTGTTTGAAATAATTGTTATTTTGTTTCCTCGATTGTGAGGAATATTATTCCCATGTTAGACTTGGCTGGATTTTCATTTATTATTGAGAATAATGAATGTTCTATTCTTAGAGATAATATTCTTTATGGATGTGGTGTTTTAAATAATGGTTTGTATGTATGTGACATAATTTATTTCAGATTGAACAAACTAATAAAAGAAAAGGGATGATGAAAATCTCACTTTATAGTGGCATTGCAGTCTCCATTTAGTAGACATGGAGAGAGGGCTGCAAATTTGCTAGGAATGGTACACACAGATGTATGTGGACCAATGTCTACGCAAGCCATGGGTGGATTTTCATACTTCATTACTTTCATAGATGATAGATCTGGATTCAGATATGTGTTTGATGAAACTCAAATCTGAGGCCTTTGAAAAGTTCAAAGAATATAAGTATGAAGTGGAGAAACAACCAAACATAGTATTATAACTCTTCGATTAGATCGAGGTGGTGAATACTTGAACGGAGAGTTTCTGGATTATCTCAAAGTAAATGGTATAGTCTCCCAGTGGACTCCTCTAGATTAGTATCTGAAAGGAGAAATCGAACTTTGTTAGACATAGTTCGGTCCATGACGAGCTATGCAAATCTTCCAGTATTCCTATGGGGTTATGCATTGGAAACCTCAGCATATTTACTGAATAAGGTGCCTTCCAAAATCTATTCCTCAAACTTCGTATGAGATATGGAAAGAAAGGAAACCGAGTCTTAAACACGTTAAGATTTGGGGATGTCCAGCTTATGTCAAGAAAGTTGACCCAGATAAGCTGGAATATCGATCCGGAAAATATAGTTTTGTGGGATATCCTAAAGAGACTTTAGGGTATTACTTTTGCACCGATCATCGGGTGTTTGTCTCTAGACATGCTACCTTCTTGGAAAAGGAGTTTATCCTTGAAGGAAACAGTGGGAGCAAAATTGAACTTGATGAAGTTCAAGAAGCACAATCTACTACAGATCGAGTGGAAACACCTGTTCTGACTGAACAACCTTTTGTGGAACAGCCCATTCATAGGTCAGGGAGAGTGTCTCGCCAACCTGGAAGGTAATATGGCCTTGTAATTGAGAATGACAATGAGTTGTCGATCATTAATGATGACGACCCTGTGACCTATAATGAGGCTATGAGTAGTGTTGACTCAGAGAAATGGCATAGTACCATGAAATCCAGAATGGAATCTATGTATACGGTATACAAAAGATAGATTATAGCAGATGGCCAGGTGGAGACCTTTAAGGCCAGGCTTTTGGGAAAAGGATTCAAACAAAGGCAATGGATTGACTTTGATGAAACCTTTTACCTGTAGCCCTGTTAAAATCAGTTCGGATTTTGCTTGCGAATGCTGCTTACTACGACTATGTGATCTGGCAAATAGCCAGATGGTTTTCTTTCCAAGGGAAATGAAAACCTAGTGTGTAAGCTGCTGCGAACCATATGTCGTTTAAAGCAAGCTTCTCGAAAGATGGAACATTCATTTTGATGAGAAAATCAAAGAGTTTGATTTTATCAAAAAATGTAGATGAACCATGCGTCTACAAAAGGGTTAGTGGGAGCGCGGTAACATTTCTTGTATTGTATTGAATTAGAGTTGACACACATAACAACATAGCAGACCCACTCACAAAGCTACTTTATGAAAGTCACTTTGATCGTCATAAAGACAAGATGGGTATTAGATACCAAAGTGATTGGCTTTAGTACAAGTGGGAGATTGAAAGGAATATGTCCTAAGTCCAATCATGTATAAGGATTTAGGAATAACTTTTATGTAATCTGTTTTGATTTAATTGATATTAATAAAAGACTTGTTTTGTTTTTATTACGGGCTTTATCTATTTAAGTGTTTAAATAAGATATACCATAGTTTAGAGTAAAGCTTTTTATGGATTATGATGAGATCATAATAGTGAGACCTAAAAAGATGATAACTCTAAACTTAAATAGTTCCTGGTCATAGGATTACTAACTGGTAATTAATAATCCATAAAGATCGGTACATACTATGCTTGCTTCATTATGAAGGATGTCTGTTCTCATAGACATTTGTGTGGTGACACTATAGCTAGTATGTAGGTGCTTATTATAGAATAAGTTCACTGAACATGACTCGTACAGCTGAACAACTGATGGAGTTCACTCACGTGTCAGCAGTTGTTCACATAGTGATAGTTGTACAAGTATCCTTAGACTTGAGGTCATCATAGTCATCTTGTGTACACTGAACTATGCTTTGGTTTAGTTCTTAGTCTCCAGGGACAATTATTAGGGCTCTTCTGGGTATAGGAATTTGTACACGAAGATAGTGTATGATCAATAAAGGATCTACCCCTTCCAGTGAAGGAAGCGAATGTTCAAGGCTGATCCACTTATGCTAGTTCAGGAATCTCTGGCCAGATGAATGAAATTAGAAAGGAGTTTCTAATTTGCATAGAACTACGCATAGTAAATGGTAAGCAAGTGATTGAATTAGATAGGCTTGACACGAGATCCATGCCTTGTATTTAATCGGGACATTGTAGGGTAGAAGGAGTTTATTGTACAGTAACTATTCACTGAATAGGTTCTTGGTATTCAAAGCAGTGAATTCATATTATCCGGATAGTCGCGATATGCTGAGAAGTATCCCTCACGATGTAGAATAAATGTGATTAATTAATTAATCATATTTAATAAATTAGAGAATTTATATAAATAATGATAAAATAGTTTTATTATTATTTATTTCTACTACCGGCTTAATATTGAACCTACAGGGTCACACCATAAAAAGAGAATGATTTAATGGTGGAGGAATTAATTAATAATGGCTAATAATTATTTATTTATGAAATAAATAATTAATTGGAAAATTTAATAATTGATTAAATGAGATTTAATTGATTATAAATTAATTAAGAAAAGTTCTTAATATTATTAATTAAAGGATTTAATTTTTGGAAATTAAATCAAGAGAGAGAATTATTTCTAAAGTGTTTAGAAAAAGATTAATGATTAAAAGGTGTTTTAATTATTAATGAGAATAATAAATGGGATAATAATAATAATATTTATGGGAAAATTTCAGCTGAAAATTTTGCCTATAAATACACTATTATAGACCCTAATTCTATTCGAACCCACACAAAACCCAAAAAGTTTGGAAAACCCAATTCTCTCCACCTCCTTCCTCCTCCTTAACATCGTTTTCTTGGTGGATACCGGTGGAGTGCTTCACACTTGAGGAGCAACTGCTAAGGATCTCTGATCGTTGTCTCCGAATTATTTTAAAAGGTTAGATTCGATCCCTTGAATTTTTATTCACGATTTATATGCTTTTATTTGGATTTTGTATGTGTAAAAGTGTTTTGCCATGACCCCGCTGCGTTTAAAATCCAACAAGTCCTAGCCATTTTTCCAATGGTTGTAATTTCTCCTTGATAGCCTAAAGTCATAAGCATGACAAACAGCTGCTCAGTGGTATGAGTATCAAGAGCACCATCAAGAGCAGGAAATCTCAAGGCTTGTAGCAGAATGTTAGCATCAATTTCATTTATTTGGTCCTTATACTTAAAGAAAAAGCCAGTATGTGTTGGATTTACCACAGTTGTGTTCCAGACGTGCATGACAGCCCTGTATAACACCTTAACAGGATTTGTGAGAGCATACCCAATTGGACATTGAAGAAGAAAATCCTGAGTATCATGAAAAGATGATGGTAGATGTTGATATGTAAGCAGAGCTAAGTAATTATTAGTACCAAATGAGTTTCCATGAATGATTGTGGTTTGACTGAAGAGTGATGAAACTTCAGAAGTTGTCATGATGTGAATAACTTGTGGGAGAGAGTAAGTGTGAGATGTGCATAGTGAAGCTAAGTGTATGATGAATTGTGTTACATAATTTTTTCTGATTTTATAGCTTCACTATTCAGAGATAGGTTTAACACACTCGTATGAATGAGGTAACTTAGCGAATTTGACTTCGAACAGGAAACAATTACTGAGTAATTGAGTTTGACGGTGGAGGAAATTATGGAAGTAAATATAAAATACATACAGTTATATCAACACACAACCGTCGAAATTTATTTATCTGATAATCAACCATTAATCATTAATTAAGCGAGACACTTAATTGCAACAATAAAGCTTACTTTGAGATTGATTAACACTAAATATCTGAATTAGAACGTGATGACCTATCGTCAGGATTTTAGACCTTTCTTCTGTCAGGATTTGACTAACTCAGGATATGTCGATTCAAAATCAACATTTGTTTGCCAAAGCATCATAAATTATTAGCAACCACAATTTTAATCAATACAATCATCACGAAATACAATTCAAGTAGATGAAGTAAAGATTAAAAGGCTTCAATAACAATATTCACATACATATAA
Source organism: Apium graveolens (assembly GCF_009905375.1). Taxonomy (NCBI): domain Eukaryota; kingdom Viridiplantae; phylum Streptophyta; class Magnoliopsida; order Apiales; family Apiaceae; genus Apium; species Apium graveolens. The sequence goes on from NC_133654.1 coordinate 54,009,421, forward strand.
TTCGAGATAAACAAAGACTAAATCTTGCAAAAAGAAATTTCATTAATATATCAAAAGAGTACATTTCATGAAATTTGTAGATTACATGCAAAAGTTTATAAGATAGTCCTAGTATAAGATGGTGAACATCAACAGCCTTGGTCTAAGAAGGAAGGCTATCGATTAGTTCCTCCTACTGTTGACAACTAGCACTACAAGAAGGATGATCCGTTCTTGCTGAAGAAGAGCCTCTCTCCGTTCTTCTTCCAAGCGATCAAGATGGAGTTGATAGTCCATCTCAAAGAACAAAAGATTCTTCTGAACCTCTTGTGGAACCAAGTGCAATATCTCATCAGGAACGGTAGTGACGTGCCATTCCTGCTCCCAATCACCACACCTGAACTCGACGTTGAAGTTTTCATAGTTCATAAACATGTTTACAAGAACCATTTTTATGAAAGAAGAAAATAGTGAGGATTAAAAGAGATAGAATAGTTTTGTGTGAGAATAGAAGATGATATCTCTGAGATGAAATGCCGGTTAAATAGTCAATGGAATATCAAGGGACTAGAAGACTGATTAATGATTAAGTGTAGAGTTAACTTAATGAATTAACCAAAAGATTTCTTTTTAAGGCGCGTCTCCCTAGACCGATGTGTAATGATGATAGTGATATATTTATTCGGACACGCACAATTAGCAAATAAATTCATTTTATTTATCATGCATATAAAATATAATACATCAAATATTTATGGCTTAATATCTAAGAATACATCATTTAGGACATATCATGATTTGATCAATATACATCAGGATATGATCAAATATAAATTGAAATAAAAATTTACTTGTCCCAATTAACCATACCAAGTTCATTCACAAGCTTTGTAAATGTTGCTTCAGATAATGGCTTTGTGAAGATATCAGCCAGCTGCTGATCAGTAGGAACAAAATGAAGCTCTATGGTTCCTTCCATGACATGCTCTCTTATGAAGTGATATCTGATACTGATGTGCTTTGTAAGAGAGTGTTGCACCGGATTTCCTGTCATAGCAATAGCACTTTGATTATCATAATAAATAGGAATTTTTGAGAATGATAATCCATAGTCCGTGAGCTAATTTCTCATCCATAAAAACTGAGCATAGCAACTCCCAGCTGCAATATATTCAGCCTCAGCAGTTGAAGTAGAAATAGATTTCTGCTTCTTACTGAACCATGAGACTAATCTGCCTCCCAAGAACTGACAGCTTCATGATGTACTTTTTCTGTCTATTTTGCATCCAGCAAAATCAGCATCTGAATAACCACATAATGCAAAATCAGCTTCTCTTGCATACCAAAGTCCAAGAGAAACAGTTCCCTTGAGGTATTTGAAAATTCTCTTTATTACAATAAGATGTGGCTCCCTTGGATTTGCCTGAAATCTTGCACACAAACAAGTGACAAACATAATGCCTGGCCTGCTAGCAGTTAGGTATAACAGAGATCCAATCATACCTCTATAGGTTGTCACATCAACTGCTTACCTTCATTTGGATCAAGTTTTGTAGCAGTTGCCATAAGAGTACTTGCAGTTGCACTTTCTTGCATATTAAACCTCTTTAATAGATTTCTTGTGTACTTGGAATGATTGATATAGATGCCATTATCAGTCTGTTTAATCTACAAGCCTAGGAAGTAACTCATCTCCCCCATCATACTCATTTGATATCTTAATTGCATCAACTTTGAAAACTTATCACACAGTGTTTGATTAGTTGATCCAAAAATGATATCATCCACATAAATTTGAACTAAAAGCAAATTTTTACCTTTATTCAGATAAAACAGGGTTTTATCTATTGAACCTCTTTTGAATCCACTTTCAAGTAGAAACTGAGCAAGGGTTTCATACCATGCTCTAGGTGCTTGCTTCAGTCCATAGAGTGATTTATCAAGTTTGTAAACATAATCAGGATGTTTAGGATCCACAAATCCTGGTGGTTGTTCAACATAGACTTCTTCTTCAAGTTCTCTATTGAGAAATACACTCTTGACATCCATCTGGAAGACTTTGAACTTCTTGTGAGCAGCTTATGCTAAGAAGATTCTGAGTTGCACTTCTTGTCTTTACACCATCATCAGGATTTCCAATGATCAGATCAGGAGTATGATCCTTAGTCCATTTTCTGGCACTAGCAAGTGTCCTTCTGGAACTTGATGCTCCCCCTGAATTGTATGCCTCTTCAAATGCATTTGAGGCTCCCCTAAATCCGTTGGGTTATTTCCTAATTTTTTTTTGGGACTTGACTCATGTTCTTATGATGTTGAATCAGTATTGGATTGAGAAAAACTTTGAGATGATTCTTCAGTGTTAGCATCATCAGCTGACCTTTGTTGTTGCTCCCCCTCAACTTATGCAGGCTCATTTACACAATGATTATCTTCAGAATCTGAAGGATTGTCAGGATTTAGATCATCGGGATTTGACAGTTCATTAGAGTTTGATCCAGATTCCAACAATGCCTTTTCATTTGCAAAGATTAAACTTTCATGAGTGTCTTCTTCAAAACCGGGAATCTTCTTATCATCAAAAGATACATTTATGGAGACTACTACAGTGTGTGTTCTTAGATTGAACACTGTGTAAGCTTTTTATGGTGAGTATCCAACAAAGATTCCTTCATCAGCCTTTGATTCAAACTTTCCAAGATGATCAGTATGAGTTCTCAAAACAAAGCACTTACATCCAAATACATGAAGATGTTTGAGACTGGGCTTCTTTTCTTTTAGCATTTGATAAGGAGTAACACCATGTCTATTTATCATAGTGACATTCTGAGTATAATATGCTGTGTTTACTACTTCAGCCCAGAAGTAAGTGGGTAGTTTTTCTTCTTCTAGCAGAGTTTTGCCAGCTTCAATCAAGGTTCTGTTCTTCCTCTTAACAACACCATTTTGCTGAGGTGTACCAGGAGCTGAGAATTGTTGTTCTATGCCTTTGTACTTGTAAAATTCCTCCATTTTTGAGTTCTTGAATTTAGTGCCATTATCACTCCTTAGAATTTTCACTTTATGAGTGGGTCTATTTTCAATTTGCCTTATGTGGTCCAGAAGAATTTCTGGAGTTTCATCCTTCCTGTGTAGAAAATAAACCCATGTATATCTAGTAAAATCATCAACAATTACAAGTGTGTACCTTTTCTTGTTGATGGATATTATGTTCACTGGTCCAAAAAAGGTCCAGGTGCAACATGTGATATGGCTCAGAGATAGAGAATTTTGTTTTGCTTTTGAAATACACTCTTCTTTGTTTAGACTTTTGGCAAGCATCAAAAAGACCGTCACTTGAGTATAGCATGTTTGGAAATCCTCTTACAAGCTTCTTCTTGGCAAGTTCATTGATTGGGTTGAAGTTGAGATGTGAGAGCTTCTTATACTAGTTCCAGCTCTCATCTACTGATGCTTTCGAGATAAGGCAAGTAGCTTCCTTTTCAAGACTTTCATGTAGCCTTGCTTCATAAATGTTACCATGTCTGTATATTATCAAGATAATTATCTTTGACTTGTTATGAACAACTTCGCAATTTGAGTCATAGAATACAACATGATAACCTCTGTCAGTGATTTGACTGATGCTCAGAAGATTATGCTTCAGTCCTTCCACCAGAGCTACATTCTCTATTGCTACCTTTCCAATTATCAAGTTGCCATATCCCATAGTATGTCCTACATTTCCATCTCCATAAGATACATCTAGGCCAACCTTCTTCTCAAATTCTGACAGCAGGGATTTATTTCCAGTCATGTGTCATGAACATCCACTATCCAAGACAAGTGTATTTTTCTTGTTACCCTGCAATCAGAAGAATAATTAATTAGAAGGATTTTTAAGGACCCACACTTGTTGGGCCCTCTTTTTGGACAACTTAAGCCTTTCTGTGTCAGGAGTACTTTTGACAGTCTTTCCTTTGTCAGGATTTGTCTTTTCAGAAGCAAGTTTAGTAAAACCAACAGAATTAATCACATAAGCAACTTTATTAAACTTAGGCAAAGGTTCATAGTAATTGTGATACAACTTGTGATAAGAACTTCAAGTATAAATCAAATGACAACTACTACCACAATGAAAACAAGGATTTTGTGGTTTATAAAATACTGATCTACCCCTAACATCAGAATCAGGAATAGCAGTTTTCCTTTTCTTATTCCTCCTGCAATCAATAGCATGATGATTAGTATTTCCACAGTTAAAACAAGTTTTCCTAGGAGCATTAGGAACAACCTTGTAATTTGAATCCTTATAAATACCTTGCTTACCATTCCTGTTTCTTTTAGGACTTTTTACTTAAGGTTTGTCAGTAACCTCAGATATTTTCTTTTTCAATTGTCTTGCTGACAATAGTCCTATGTTCTTTTCCTTCTTAATAGACTTAATGGTTTCCTTGCTTCTCTTTATTTGAGTTTTATCATTTACCAGTTTTTATTGTGATACTGATGTTGAACCCTTTTCAAAAGTGGATTTGGGTTCATCAGCTTCTGATGAAATAAACTTAACAGGAGTTTTAAGGGAAATTTTATTTTCAGTATCAACATCCTTAATTTCATATTCTTTCCAATTTTTCTTTGAGATCATCTCATGAACCTTTTTGCCTGAATCAGTCCAGGTTTTAAGGGTTTTTCTTTATTCTCTAGATCCTTTTCTAACATACTGTATCTAGCCTCAAGAATCTTAATTGTATGTTTAGCTCTCTCACATTCTTTCTTCAAATCTATCTGATGTATTAAGTCAAACTCTAACTGATCATTCCTATATTTCAAGGTCTTAATTTCAGTTATAAGTTTATCATTTTCTAAAGTCTTATTCTTAAAACTACCATGCAGAGATTTAAGAATAGATTTCAATTCAGATATATTTTTAGTATCAAAAGAGAAGAAATGAGTTTGTACCTTAGGCTCAGAAGCAGCAGAATCATCAAGACTAGCCATCAGTGTATAGCATGTGTTTTCATCTTCAGAGTCAGAGGAGTCCATCCAATTATTGCTTGAAGTGATCAGGGCTTTGCTCTTCCTTTTATCATGCTTTGTTTTCTTGCACTCTGAGGCAAAGTGACCAGGTTTATCACAGTTATAGCACTTGATCTTTGTCCTGTCTACCTTCCCAGCTTTAGAGTCCTTTTCATATTTTCTCCTAGTTGAATTACTTTCGCCTCCAGTGAACTTCTTCCTGAAGCTTATATTATACCTAGACTTCCTGAATTGCATTCTCCAGAAACCCTTAACCAGCAATGCGGCCATTTGCATGACATCAGAATTTGCCATGTTCTCATCAGTTTCAGAATCAGTATCATCATTTGGATTTGATGATGAATCATCGGTATCTGATTCTGGCAAATTGTTCTTCTTTCGTATAGCTCCAACAGACTTTTCTTTTAAAGCTTTATCATTTACTTTCAAAGCAACAGATTTCCCTTTATTACTTTTCTTCTCTCTCCTTTGTTGAACTTCCAAACCATGAGTTCTCAGCATGCCATAGACTTCATCCAGAGTAATTACGTCCAGATCATACTGATGTCATATGATTGAAGTCTGAGTCTCCCATTCTTCACTCAAAGCTCTCAAAAACTTGGTGTTTGAATCCTCCCGATCATACACCTTTCCTACCAAAGACAGATTATTTAGCAGAGTTAGAAATCTGTCATAGATGTCAGTGAGACTTTCATCAAGCTTGGCCTCAAAGTGTTCATATTCTTGAATCAGAACAACCCTTATGTTCTTCTTGATGGTCATGGTTCCTTGACATTGAGTTTCAAGAGCATCTCAGATCTCTTTGGCAGTCTTGTAGGCTATAACCCTGTTTGACATCACAAAATCAAGACTGTTATGTGAAATATTTCTTGCCTTTGCATCTTTCAGCACAACTACTTTCTCTTCTGGTGTCCATTCTATCTTCTCCTTCAGTTGATAATGTTCAGCAATCGTAGAAGTTGCAGGCAACAGTTTTGTTGGCATAAAGGGTCCATCATTGATTACGTCTAGATAATCTAGATCTGTAGCTTCCAGGTACATGAGCATCTTCACCTTCCATGTTGGATATTCAGTCTTTTTCAGGATGGGAATTTTAATGCTTTCATACTTTTTCAGAGTAATGTTTAGATCATTTCTGATTGTAAATTTATCAGTGAGCTCTAATACCAATTGTTGCCCAGTAAAGATACAATTGTTTAAGGGGGGTTGGATACAATTGTATAAATGTTTCGAACAAGTAATAAAATATAACATCTTTTTATATATCTGATAAAAATTGTTAAAAATCCTCTCAAGAAATACTGATGTTCTTGAGAGCTGCTAGGTCGAATGATCCTCGAGTGTGATTCTTCTAAGTGATGACTTAAACTGTGTTTATATACTACACAACTACAACAGATTAATCTAAGATAAGCATTCATCAAAAACTAACTGAAACTGATACATATCTTAAACTAAACAGATAAAGTCCTATAACTCAGACGCAACAGATATCTGCTCCATATTATAAGGAACAGAACAAATCCTCTGATGCCGACTGTCTTCAAATACTGATGTCATAAAAATGCTGATGACATACCAAATCCTGACGATACATCAGATCCTGAAGACATCCGAACAGCCAGATCCAGAGCTTCTTCTGATCATTGAGAATCCAATATGTAACACACAGTTTCAGAAATGTTGAAAATTCAGTGTAAAAGTGACATAAGAAGATTTCAGTGTATCAGCATTGATTGAAGATAGACAGTGTTCCAAGCATTGAAATCTGAAAAATTGAAGATAGGGTATAGACAGGGTTTAAAGAAGACAACTGCAGTCTTGAAGTTATACTCACTGAAAAGAGTTCATTTATATGTTCAAGCGTCAGTGAAGAACAATGAATGAATTAATCAAGATTGTAGTAATAATAAAGACGTTGTCTAAGTACCAGAAAAGATTCCAATGAAAATACACTGGTTTATTGACATGCAGTGTTTGTAGCGATGAAGTTGTTGCAAGCTTAACAATGTAATCAAAGATATAATACGAAGACCTGAATCAAAGTTAGTCATTTGTGAACCAGACAGTTGCACTAGGCGTCAGCATTTTGTGAAAGGAATCTGAGTATTATTATTAGAAAAATTGTCAAGTGAGGATTCGTATCAGAATATGGAGGTTATATCGTTTATACGAATACTCAGAGAGAAGACTTGAAGACGGGACAATTCAAGGGATTGTAGTGCTCTACAAAAACTAAGTCAAAGTGATCATTATCTTGTAGTAGGAGTCACCATGGTCAGTCTATTGATTATCAGAAGAAAATCCTTGAAATATAATGCTATATCTCTTTACAGGAATTGGTATTGACTTAGTAGGAGCATCTAAGAATAAACTAAAGCAAAAATAAAATCAGAAGTGCATGTATTACACTCTAGTCACCACTTAGAATTATTTCAAGTTGGACATTATTCTAAGGCACTAAGTGGTTAATACAAGGGAAAGAAAAGCTCTAGAATTATTCTAAGTTCTAATTGGTTAATACAAAGGAAAAAAACACTAGAATTATTCTAAGTCCTAACTGGTTAATACAAGGGAAAGAAAAGCTCTAGAATTATTCTAACTCCTAACTGGTGCATACAAGGGAAAGAAGGAGCTCTAAAAATATTCTAACTCCGAAGTGGTTCATACAAGGGAAATGAGGAGCTCTAGAATTATTTTAAATCCTAACTAGTGCATACAAGGGATCCAAGGGTACTAGTAGTCACCAGTTAGGTTATTAGCTTATCCATGCAGAATTTTTCAAGGCAAAATAATCCTCCTAGCTATACTAGTACACATGGTCGCCACTTAGAATTGCTTGAAAAGAGAAAATCCTTCCCATGTGCTCATGGTCCATAACTGTTGGTGAGACTGTGTAGCTGTAGTTACGTGATAACTCAATATGAGAACAACACTAGAACATGACAGGTAAATAATACTACATCTACACAAGAAATCAGAAGAAATGAAGACAAGGCAAATATAAAGAATTAAAAGATTAGAAGAAAGCTTGAAGTTTGTTTACATGTCGCTGAAAGAAGTTCATTAATATGTTCATGCCTCAATTAAGAATAAAGGTTAAAGACTTTCAGGGGGTTTCAGAAATGATGAAGATTCAGTGTATAAGTACTACCAGAAGATTTCAGTGTATTGGCATTGATTAAAGATAGAAAGTGTTCGAAGCATAGGAATCTGAAGATTTGAAGACATGGTATATACAGAGGTTAAAGAAGACAGCTACAGTCTTGAAGTTATACTCACTGACAGGAGTTCACTTATATGATCAAACTTCAGTGAAGAACAGTGAATGAAGTATTCAAGTTTGTAGTAGCAATGAAGACGTTGGCTAAAGTACCAAAAAGGATTCCAGTGAAAGTACAGTTGTTTATTGAAATTCAGTATTTGAAGCGATAAAGTTGTTGCAAGCTTAACAATGTAATCAAGGCTATAATACGAAGACCTGAATCAGAGTTAGTTGTCTTTGAACCAGACTAGTTGCACTAGGAGTCAACATCTCGTGAAAGGAATCTAGGTATTATTTCTAGAAGAATTGTTAAGTTGAGGAACATATTTGGATTGAACGTTTATCTGTTAAAGTACGAGAAGAGGTGCGTGGGGTATGGAGCTTAACAGCTCAAGGGATTGGCCTAGTTTAAATTTAACTATTAACTAAATAAATTTATTTAATGGACGTTAATATAATTTATTTAATAAACTTAAAATGATTTATTTTATAAACTTTAAATAAGTTCATTTTATAAATCTAAATTAGTTTATTTATATAAGTTATATTTAAGATTATTTTATAAATTAATTTAGTTCGAATTTAAACTTAAATAAAAGGAAAAAGAAAAAAGGAAAAAGAAACGAAAAAAAAGAAAAAAAAAAGAAAAAGAAAACAAGAAAAGAAAACAAAAAGGAAAAAGAAAAACAAAAAAAACAGAAGGGGGCGATTGGTCGCAAGTAAAACAGGAGGTGTACATGTTTTTGGTTAAGTACAATTCATGTACTGGTGCACCTACAACTACTTGAATGTTTTTTTTATAAAAGACACTACTCCCTCCTAGTCGCATGTAACAGAAGGCATGCAAAATAATCTAAGGAAAAAAAGCCTCCCCTCCCTGTGATCGCAAGTAAAGCTTGTGAAAATAAACGAAGTACAATTCATCCCTCTGTGTGCGCAAGTAAGTGATAGAAGCCCTGGACGCAACTAAATCCTCAGCCACTACTTTATTGTATAATCAATTTATTTGTATAGTTCAATTTTAGCCACATATATTAATTGATATAAAGACTACACTCAGCAGCAAATCAGCAATCAAGATTGAATTTGTTATGTTCATCTTCTCTCCCAAAAGAGGTGAAGAGCTGAAGCAAAGAGATACAGAGGAGATATACACAGAAATCCATATCAGTTATACTTCTCACCGGAGTAACGTTATAATGCCCGATTTAACTCTTGTATATTCGTAGGGGCATTATAAACGTTACCCGGCAATTAAATTCTTAGACAAACAAAAGCTAGAAACATTGTATAGGATTTAATTTGTTAATCTTTGTAGTAGTTAGGAACTTTGTTGTTCTTAGATTATAGCCAGTTAATTTATTACCAGAGTGTGGCAACACCCCTCACGGATTTATATATGAAAATATATTTCCCCGAATATCTTGTGTTCCTCGTTTTACTATTCTAAACACTATTCACCTCAAAAACACGGAACCACTAAATTTAATATCCGCAAAAGATTCGAATTTTTTTTTTTAATTTAGTGAGTATAGTATTCAACCCCCCCTTCGACGATACTTCGGAACCTAAAAATTGGTATCAGAGCTGACTGATTGATACACAAATCAGGATCCTTAAAAATAATTTATTTTATTAATTTCGCATTTACATAAATTTATTTTGTAAATTTGATTTAGCAAATTTATTTTATAAATTTATTTTAAATAAGTTTATTGTATAAACTTAATTTAAATAAACTTATGTTATAAATTTAACTAAATTAATTTATTACTTTAATTTTAGTAAATAATTTTTTTTAATTTAAATATTTTTTTCTTCTCTCGGTTCAGTTTCTTTGATTAATTGGCTTCCAATTTCTTTGTGAATTGGTTGTCATTTCTTGTTCATTTTGGCAGCTTCAGAATTGACTTATTAATTCGAGAAGTGTTAATACTAGTTTGATGCAGTATACCTGACAACCTCACACTCCTGGAGATGCACGCTCAAGCAGAGTAACCAGTGAAATTAGCTATCAAGACAAGCGTTGCAGCTCACGCGCGGGCCAACATTAGAAAAAAGACAAACAAAATAACATTTGTTGGTACTACACGTGCAGGAAGTTTCCAACAGCAGTGTCGTATACGCGCTGACGCGCCTGGATATTGTATATGAGGGTTAATTTTTTCTTAAGTACATTAGATGTGACCTCTTATTGAGTCTATTGTTGTTGGAGTCGCAAGTCAGGAACAAAAAAACCAAGGCATGAGGCATCTATCTAGTCACAAGTAAGTAATCCAAGAGCATCTCTGATCGCCAGTAAAGCATCCCAAGAGCTAATACAGGTCGCAAGTTAGATTACTTGGAGTACAAAATTTTTATTTTTGATTTATTTATTTTTTTTACAAAAAATTTAAATTTTTAAATTTAAATTTTTCTTAAATATTAGTTTACGTTTTATTTTAATTTTTAAGAAAATTCAAAATTCTTGAAAATTAAATTTTCGTAAATATATATTTTTGATTAATTTATTTTCTAAGAAATTTAAAATTTTGGAAATTTAAATTTTTCTTAAAAATAAAATTAAGGGTTCTTGAAGTGTTGGTAGACTCGAGATTCCTCCGGGATGTTAAAGATGATTTTAATCTTTTGAAAAAAATATTATTCCAATGAAGCTGATTTCAAGACCTACAAAAGAAAATTGTGAAATTTTTTCAAAGACTTACTCCCTAGGATAACACTGGATTTTCAAACACGGGAAAGGAATGAAATTTCTACGGATATAATTTTTCTCGAAGATTTTAAAGACAACTCTATGATTCCAAATTATACAGTCACAGAGTGGTTTATACCAATGCTACATTTATCCGAGAATCAAAGAGATCTGAAAGGAAGGAATTGTGGAGGCCAGAGAGAATAGTGGGGACATACAAATGTCTCAGTTACATGTATTAAAGTTGGAACCTCGGGACAGAATGTAAGAATTACTAATAGCTGAATCATAGGAAGCTCAGGTAGAAGAACTTGAGGGACTAGACGTCAGGGCAGTGTTTTACTTGTCATGGAAATTTAGTCACATCAGATTCACAAGGAGTACTTATGATATATCTAAGGATCAAGCCTATTTATTCTGAAGCAGAAACTTTTACAGATTCAGTTCAAGAGGTGATTACAAGACTGAGATTGAAACATAAATAAGATTTGATAGCTACTAGTATGACAAGTAATATGTTCAAGTAACTATCAGGGGTTTTGCTACAACAGAACAAGAAGCTTGACAAACAAGGATGAGTAGGGATTCAGTCGAAGAGTTGAGACAAAGGTGGAATGTTTTCTTAGGGAAACAGCCAGTCAAAACTTATAGTGCATGGGAAAGAGTTGGGATGGATCATATAACGAGAAGGAAGATCATGAATATCTTACTTTTGTAGCAATCTCTGAATATGGTCCAACTCACATATCTCAGGTTTCAATTTCTTGAACCACTGCAATAGTTTGCTCTCAATATTCAATGCATGATAAGATCTTAGTGTTTAAATGTTTAACACTCACACAAGCATGATAACATTACATATAGATAATACTGAACTAGTTCACTAGAATATTTTTCTGGTAACTAGGATTGATGTTTAACTTATGCATGTTACTTTAGATGATCTTAAATATGTGTCTGAATATTTGTTGAGCATGATTAATTGTTGTAGTGAGATATATGTTTTCCAGCATATAAGACCTTTATTTATGCTTATCTCCTATATCTTATTACAATGTGATTTATTCATTTGATCTGAATTATTTGTTAAGATGTATTAGTTTATATTTGGATTGAGACGGCTAGATGAGATTCATCAACGGGATTGGACTAGATAGAATTAGTGATTTATTTTTTAATTATGTTTGTTCCATATCATGCATGTCTTGCTTGATTCTTATGCGTAATATTTCTGAATGAATGCCATGTACTCCTATTTTAATGCTTGTTTATTTCTATGCCATGAAAGCATCTCTTAGTACTTGCATTAATTGTAGAAGAAGCATGTTTAAGATTACAATAGGGAAAAGAATGGTAGTCCTCCTTATGTAAGGTTGGAAACATCTTTCTCCTAGCCTAAATACAATTTTGTCAAGGGTATCAAAATGGAGAAAATGGTTAGTCAAAGATAAGAATTAGCATGATAAGATTACAACTGTTGTTATCTCTATTTATAATAATATCTCTAATCCATCTAGACGCAAACTAATAAGTTGGGTACCATGAAATGTTAATCCATTTGTGAGTGCAGGACATAACAAGTTAATTGATTCATATGTATTCTTGGTAATTCATACTCAAGGTATATGATCAGAGAAAGAGCCTCACAATCAAATATGGTTGACAAAATCTATCCCATCAATAATCTTTGGAGATGATAGCAAAGGTTTTCATTACGGGAAAAAGCTATGAAGAAAAAGGGATGTCATCATAGATTCAACAATTGCTATCACTGATAACAATTAATCATATTGGAGTCATTGATAACTATTGAAGCATCTTTCTTGCTGGAGAATCAAGGCACAAATATTCTTATCAGACGGTTCTGCATCAAAGGACAAAATGTCAATTCAATGAAGGATTAGTGTCTCATCTGAAGCAGGAAGGTTGAGAAACTTGCTCTTTTTAGAGTAAGGAAAGAATATGCTCGTAGCTGAACTGGAAACTCGGGAAAGATGAAGTCAATGGTTTCCACTATAAAGCTTCATTTGACAAAATTAAGCTATGGCATTACAAGCTCTCACCCTTGAACATCAACTCAAGGAACTCTTTTGTGAAAAGGGGTTATTAAGAGGATTGCCTCATCTGGAATTCAGAAGGATGATAAATGTGAGGCATGTCAGAAAGAGAACTCAAAGACAACATCTCATCAAAGTAAAGATATACCTTAGTGATGATTAATGACTACTCTTAACACAAAGGTGTTGTTCGTGCATTCTCAAGACAAGAAATCACATATAGTGATTGATCACATCAAAGAAGATCAAGCTAGAAGCAACTATAAAAGAAATGATCTTGTGGTCAGATGATGGGACTGAATTCAAGAAGCAGTTTTGATTATTATCTGTAACATCAAGAATATTCAGAGACACATTCAGCACTAGGAGCTCCGTGTCATAATGGAGTGGTACAAGGGAAGAACCAGAATTTGATTAAAGCAACAAGGACAATGTCAAGCTAATCAAGACTTTCTAAATACCAAAAGGCTGAAGCAGTCAACATAGTTTGCTACAAGTAAGATCAAGCCCCGATCACGATGTATGCATGAAGACCATAAATGAGTTAATGGCCAACAAAAGCAAAAACTGGATAACCTAAAAGTGTTTAGAGAGAATTTTCTACAGAAGCAAGCGATAAAATGTTTTTAGTTGTTTGAAAATCTTGGCATTTGCAAATAAGGCAAGTTAGGATATTTTCCATGGCTACTCAGTGGAGTATACAATCTACAGGGCATTTATGGTTGATCAACAGAAGGTGATAGATAGACTAAATGCACAGTTCAACAACTTCATGCTCCAAGCTGTTAAAGGTGAAATTAATGGTATTGATGATTCATATTCAAGTATTGGAATGGAAGTGTATCTACACAACTCATTACTTCAATGAGGCCAGTCAGCAAGGGTAAAGATTTTCAGGAAATCCCAGTAACAGCTTAGGGGTAGCAAAAAGAAGGATCAACTAATCAGACACAACAATATTGTAAATCAGAGGACACTAAAGAACATTTCTGCTGAGACAAAGGGTTTTATGTCAATATTATTCCCAGAGTCTAGTTCTTAAGTGATCCAGATGGTGAGTAATGATTAGCAGGGCTACTGAGTATGAATGATTATTTCTTTAGTTTGCTATACGAAGAAGAAATTGAGAAAGTTATAGAAGCTCTGATAAATGCGGATTGATTGGGTGATTGTAATGCAAGATGAACTCAATCAGCCATCAAGCAGATTGTAGGGAAGCTGGTATCCAAATCAAATGACAACTTTGTAATTGGTACAAGGATAACCAGAAGTCAAAGCTGGATGACAATGGCATTGTTACGAGGGACAAGGCCAAACTGGATGCTAGGTTATTATCAGGAAGCAATATCTAACAAAAAGCAGCAGTGATGAGACTTGGGGATATTACGACATATCAAGCACCTGATGCACATTCACACTTAGAATTGGACTCTAGTAGAATACAAGTGTACTCCTGGTTGGTGAGTCAAAGGAGGAAGTCAACGTACAACAGTTCATGGACTTTACAGTTGCAGATCTATTGGACTATGTATATCTCTTCTTCACAAGCTCACTTCAGGTTGGTATGAACTAGTATCTTACTCAATAAATCATCAAGGACATGGTATGGCACTTTAACTGAAGTTACAGTTAAATATGAACTAGTTGAGTTGTTATATTAATAACTCTCTTATCACTAGGCCTAAATATAATTTTATATATGTGTAGTGATATAATGTTCTCAAGATGCCAAAGTGCAAGGTTTCAAGTGGATCGTATATAATCCAATCTTATAGATATTAACAAGATTGTTAGATAACTTAAGGGACTACCAACTCTTGGAGTAAAGTACCCTAAAGATATTGTACTTAACATGTTTGGATATATAGATATAGATTACGCAGGTTGTAAGAAAGACATTGATAGGGATAAATAAGTCCTGATTTTATAATTAATGGGCTGATAGGCCCAATAAGAAGATGTATGATATTCAGACCAGAAAGGTTAAGCCTGATGGACCAGATCAGGTCTGATGGAATAAAAGAGGCCCAAAAGCCCTGATTATTAATTAATTTCGTAATTAATTAATAAGGGAAAAATCAGCTATTGAGAAGAGTCCTGATAAGGATATAAATCCTTATAGATTATCCTCAAGGGGACCTAAAAGGATAAGGAATCAGTTTCCTACTATCTAGGACTCCAAAGTCCATTCTAATTATGAGACTTGCCCACCAAGTCTCCTATACCAAGTCCAATTCAAGGACCACCAACATCTATATAAGGGGCCTCACCCCACAAATCAGAACTACATTTTTTGGCTTGATTCTCTAATTCACAGAGATACGTAGGCATCTCGTAAAGGCAGATTGAGTCACGAAGCACGAGAGCAGCCATTAAAGGCCTTGAGCTCCCGAATCTTAGTAATAAATACAGCAAATAATAACCTTAGCTTTTTATCCATAACATTTGGCGCCGTCTGTGGGAAAAACAACAACCATGGCGAGAACACGGAGAACAATTGGAGCTCTAGAGGAAGGAACACCATCAGAGACAACCCAGGTGATTTCATCAACCGTGGAGGTTCCTCCCCATTCAACTTATGCATCTACTCAGGGGGAAGCCCAGACAGGGGCAACTCAACCTCAGCCACAAGGGACAACTCCCCCGACTATTCAAGGTACGAATCCTCAAGTTCAACAAGTACATATACCTGTGAATTCTCGACCCGTCGGGTATGAATATTCAACTGTTGTTACTACTAACCCCCCTTATGGGATGCCCCTTCACCCTGAGGTTGGAGGAAGCGGATATGCTGGGCGAAGTGAAGCACGAGGGCGGTCGCCCCCCTATATACGAGGTTTGGATCTTATCCCCTGGATCGGGAATTTTCTGGTCCATACACTGAGAGAGACTTCGAATCTTCGGATGATGAAGTGGCCCCGAGAAGGAGGCGTCCTGGAAAAGAGCCAATGGCCGATGGAAGGCAACGCCCCCAAAGCACCCCAGGGGTGAATCCCCAAGAAGTGCAGGAAAAGATCAGGGCTCATGAGGCTGAAATCCAAAGGCTGAGGCATGATTTGGAGGCTCACCAAGCCACCAGACCCCACATACCTCCTAGGGGGAGAAATCCTCCTCCTATCATAGACCTGGATGGTCCGGTAAGAAGAAGGGCTGCTGTCCCAAGAACTGATCCAAGCAATCTCCTTCCCCTTGGAGATCCTGACGATCCAACTCCACCCTTCACAGAAGAGATAATGAATGCCCATATCTCAAGGAAATTCAAGATGCCCACTATCAAAGCCTATGATGGCACGGGAGACCCCGCTAATCATGTTAGGACATTCTCTAATGCACTGTTGCTGCAACCCGTGAATGATGCTATAAAATGTCGGGCCTTCCCTCAAACCCTGTCGGGTATGGCTCAAAGATGGTACAGTCGCCTACCCCCAAATTCTATTGGATCATTCAGAGAATTAAGTCAGGCTTTTATTAAGCAATTCATCAGTGGAAGAGTCCATAAAAAAAGTTCAGCATCTCTTATGAGTCTTGTGCAGGGAGCTAAGGAATCCTTAAGAGATTACCTGAATCGTTTTACAAAGGAAGCTTTAAAAGTCCCAGACCTTGATGATAAGGTAGCCATGATAGCACTGCAACAAGGAACTAGGGATGAGTTTTTCAAGATTTCTTTGGCCAAACGACCCCCTGAGAGCATGTTGCAGCTCCAAGAGAGGGCAGGGAAGTATATCAAGGTTGAAGAAAGTATGAGGAAGACCGTAGTAAATAATGAGCCCACTGGAGGCAAGAAACGAAAAACTGATTTGGAGTATATCGCTAAGGACAAATATCCTAGAACCGAACAAAACCCTGATTCAACCCCCAAGAAGGGAGGACCTGGGCAAAAGTTCACTGAATACGCTAAGCTGAATGCTCCCAGAAGTCAGATTTTGATGGAGATTGAGAAAGACAGAGATATTCGCTGGCCTAAGCCCTTGAAGGCTGATCCCGCCAAGCTAGATAAGGGCAAGTATTGCAGGTTTCACAAAGATGTTGGCCATGACACCGATGAGTGTAGGCAATTGAAAGATGAAATTGAGTTTTTGATTCGAAAAGGAAGATTGAACAAGTATACTGGAGATGGAGGGGACAGAAATAATAATGGAAGGAAGAACTTTGAAGATCGTAGGAGGGACCAAGACGATCAGGGGCGAAACCCCCAGCCTAGAGGACCAGTTATAAACACCATTTATGGAGGGCCGAGACCTCGAGGGCCTGTGATAAACACGATCTTTGGAGGTCCAACTGCTGCTGGATTGTCCAAAAATTCCAGAAAGGCATATACTAGAGAGGTTATGCATATTGTTGGAGAAGCCCCGAAGAGGGCCAGGACAGAAGTAACATTGGCTTTTGATGATTTCGACCTAGAGGGTGTGAAGTTTCCCCATGACGACCCGCTGGTCATAACACCAATAATAGGAAATAGCCCGGTTAAGAGGGTCCTTGTGGATAATGGTGCTTCTGTGGATATCTTGCTCCACGACACCTTTCTAAGGATGGGGTATAACGACTCCCAGTTAACACCAATCGACATGCCGATATATGGATTTGCTGGAGTAGAATGTCCTGTGGAAGGGATAATCAAATTGCCAACCACCATAGGTACGGAGCCAAGGCAAGCAACGCAGATGCTGGATTTCATGGTGGTAAAGGCCAGTTCGACTTATAATGCTATCATGGGAAGAACAGGGATACATGCCTTCAAGGCAGTTCCCTCTTCCTACCACTCAGTCATGAAGTTTCCCACCCGAAACGGGATTGGAGAAGAAAGAGGAGATCAAAAAATGGCTAGAAGCTGTTATGTGGCCTCTTTGAGGGCAGATGGAGTCGGGGGGCAGGTTCTTCCTATTGAAGATATGGATGTTCGAGAAAATGATGAGAATAGAGGAAGGCCAGCAGAAGAATTGGTCTCGGTTCCTTTAGACCCCGAGAATCCTGAGAGGACGACTTTCATTGGAGCCACATTAGAGGAGCCCTTTAGAGGGAAGTTAGTGAAATTTTTGCAAGAAAATAGTGATGTGTTTGCATGGTCAGCAGCTGATATGCCAGGCATAGACCCGGAGTTGATTACTCACAAGCTAAACGTAGATCCAAGCCGGAAGACAGTGAAACAAAAGAAAAGAAATTTTTCCCCGGAAAGACAAGAGGCTATAAAGCAGGAAGTGGAAAAGCTCTTAGAGGCCGGTTTCATTGAGGAGATTCAATTTCCGGAGTAGTTAGCAAACCCTGTAATGGTGAAGAAGGCTAATGGAAAGTGGAGGATGTGTATAGACTTCACCGATCTGAATGATGCATGCCCCAAAGACTGTTTTCCGCTGCCTAGAATTGATACTTTGATTGATGCCACCGCTGGACATGAGATGCTGAGTTTCATGGATGGGTTTAGCGGATACAACCAGATCAAAATGCATAAGAATGACATTCCAAAGGTATCATTTATCACTGACTTTGGTGTTTATTGTTATCTTGTTATGGCGTTTGGTCTCAAGAATGCAGGAGCCACCTATCAGAGGTTGGTGAATAAAATTTTTAAGGATCTTATTGGGAAGACTATGGAAGTCTATGTTGATGACATGCTAGTCAAGAGTCTAGTAAAGACTGATCATATAACCCATTTGAGGGAAGCTTTTGAGGTCCTGAGGTACCACAAGATGATGTTGAATCCTACGAAGTGTGCTTTCGGAGTAGGATCTGGAAAATTCTTGGGATTGATGGTCTCAAAGAGGGGAATTGAGGCTAACCCCGATAAAATAAAGGCAATCCTGGACATGGAACCCCCAAAAACTGTCAAGGATGTTCAGAAACTCACAGGAAGGGTTGCTGCGCTAGGACGATTCATCTCCAAGTCAGGAGACAAGTGCTTGTCATTCTTCAAGTCATTAAAGAACATTAAAGACTTTGTATGGAGTGAGGAAAATCAGAAGGCATTTGAAGAGTTAAAGAAGTATATGGGCCAGGCCCCGTTGTTGGCCAAGCCAGTTCTGAGTGAAGTTTTATTCTTGTACTTGGCTGTTTCAGAAAGCGCCTTGAGCGCGGTGTTGGTTAAGGAGGAACTGAAAGTCCAGAAACCCGTATACTATGTCAGCAAAATTTTGCATGGTGCTGAGTTGAATTATTCAGCCATTGAGAAATTCGCTTTAGCCTTGGTAATGGCTTCAAGAAAGCTGCGTCCTTATTTTCAAGCTCACCAAATTGAAGTGCTAACAAATCAGCCACTGAGAAATATCATTCACAGTCCCAAGGCAAGTGGGAGACTGATTAAGTGGGCAATAGAGTTGGGAGAGTTCGATCTCAAGTATAAGCCACGTACGGCCATAAAAGCCCAGGCACTAGCTGACTTCGTGGTGGAATGTACCATACCCAACCAAGAAGTCGGGGGGCAGGAAGATACCATACCTCAAGACAAGAGAGTCGACAATGGGGACAGGGAGAAGAATGACAAGGAGAAAGAATATTGGGTTCTCTATTTTGATGGAGCATCAAAAACAAATTCCAGTGGAGCAGGGTTGGTTTTGCAAAGCCCTGATGGGTTCTTAATTGAGTATGCTATGAAGTTAGATTTTCCAACCACAAACAATGAGGCAGAGTATGAAGCCCTGATAGCTGGCCTTGGTCTAGCTGGGACACTTAGAGTCAAAAACTTAAAGGTCCGTGGAGACTCGAAGCTGATCATATCCCAGGTAAAGGGAGAATTTGAGGCAAGGGATGATACGATGGCTAAGTATGTCCGCCTAGTAAGGGCTGTGATGACCCAATTTAATGAATGCCATGTTGAACACATTCCAAGGGAAGAAAATGTTAAGGCAGATGCGCTATCAAAGTTCGCTTCGTCTGAGATTGAAGAAAGTTCAGGAAGTGTGTACTTCCGTGTTTTGAAGACACGGAGCATAGATGTTAAGCTAGTGGCTCCCATAGGCTTGGGGACGTCATGGATTGATCCCATCAAGGCTCACATTCAGACCGGTTGGTTGCCAAGTGATGCAACTGAAGCACGGAAGTTAACTGTTCGGGCACTAAGATACTCTTTGATAGATGGGATTCTTTACAAAAGATCTTTCGTGGTTCCCTACTTGAGGTGTCTCAGGCCCGATGAGGCACGCTTGGCTCTTGAAGAAGTGCATTAAGGTATTTGTGGACAACACTTGGGGGGCAGGGCCTTGGCTCATAAGATAACTCGTTTAGGCTTCTATTGGCCAGAAATGATGGCTGATGCCAAAGAATATGTAAAGAAGTGTGACCGCTGTCAGAAGCATGCACCAATTGTTAGACAACCCCCTGAGATGCTGACCTCTATCAACTCGCCTATTCCCTTTGCCATGTGGGGGATGGATATTCTAGGGCCTTTTCCTATGGCCACGGCACAAAGGAAATTTCTGATTGTAGCCATTGATTATTTCACCAAGTGGATCGAAGCCAAACCCTTGGCCAAAATCACTACTAAGCAGGTTGCACAATTCCTGTGGGAAAACATTATGTGCCGATATGGAATTCCCCGTATCCTTGTCACTGACAATGGAACACAATTCAACAATGAGGAATTCAAGAAGTATTGTGAAGAAAATGAAATTGAGTTACGATTCACCTCTGTGGCTCACCCGCAAGCCAATGGACAAGCAGAGGTAGCAAATCGAATAATCCTGGATGGACTAAAGAAGAGGATCGAGAAGTCAAGAAATAATTGGGTAGATGAGATACTTCCAATATTATGGGCCTACAGGACTACTTGTAGAGTCATGACAGATGCAACTCCTTTCATGTTGGCATATGGGGCGGAAGCAGTAGTTCCCGTGGAGATATCACATTCCTCTCCAAGGATTCAGGCTTTCGATGAGAAAGAAAATGAGGAAGGGCAGAGATTAGCCCTGGATTTAATTGATGAAGTGCGAGATAAAGCACATGCAAAGATAGTAGAATATCAGAAAAAAGCTTCATTCTACTACAACCTAAGGGTTAAAGAAAGGTTTTTTAAACAAGGCGATCTAATCTTGAGGAAGATAGAAGCATCTGGTGTAGGACAAAAAGGGAAGCTTGCCCCGAATTGGGAAGGGCCGTACAGAGTCAAGAGTGTTCAAGGTAGAGGAACCTACAAGCTAGAGACTATGGATGGTTTTGAAGTCCCGAGAACTTGGCATGCACAAAACCTGAAGGTTTACTATGTGTAGGGAAGCCGGATACGATTCTCACTCGTCAGGATGGCGAGTAGGTTGAAAAGCACCTTGAAGCTTTGCTTGCTTAGGATTTATATGTTTTAGTTTTATTACGAAGTTTATTAAGACTTGTGTAAGGGACGAATCCCAGACAATTTTATGAAATTCATGAGTTCTTCAAAGTATGTTTGTGGCCTAACAAATAAAAATCAAATGCATGGATGCAAGCATAAAAGGTGATAAATGAAATAGATCTGATAGATGTTACAAAAGTTTGATAAATAAAGTCTCGAAAATAAAAAAAACAAGCCACGCAGGGCTGAAAAAGCTCTAAGGAGCTGAAGTACCCTCGGCATCCATATCATCGTCCTCTCCACTCTCGCTGGATGTCTCTGTCGTCTCGGAGGAGGAGGAAGAGCTGTCGTCCTCAGCAGGTCTGGAAGAAGACTCGGGAGGAGGAAGGAGTGGATCCTGAGGAACATGGTCCGAGACAACTACTCGGGTACGAAACCTCTGTAGCAAAGCCTCGTCATCAGGGCAGATATAGTCCGCCGGGTTAATATCAGGACAAGCCTCGTTCACGGTCCCAAGGGCCGTGTCCCAACCAGTCCTAAAAAACCCAGGAAAGACTGAATCATCCCTAATCCTCATGGATTGGGCAAACTCCTCCGAGTCCAGATAGTTGTCTATAGCTTTATCCTTCTCCGCCCGAAGTACCACCAGCTCGGCGTTAGACTCTCCGAGTTCTTCCTCCTTGCGCTTGAGCTTCTTCTCCAGGGTAGCGTACTTCTTCTGTTGCCTCCTAAGGGCATTATCGGCCTTATCAGAAGCCCGCTTCCATGATTCGGCTTGCCTCACAGCGCCTTGAAAATAGGCGTTAGACTGAAACAAAGCAATTAACAAAGTATAAGGCAAGAAAATGCTACAAGAACGAAAAATAAGTTCAAAAAAGAGAAGGCATACCGAAGCCAGAGACTGAGCTCCCATGAGCTTGATCCTCTCAAGATCAGGGGTGGCCACCACATCAGTAAAATCCTTGGGGGTCACGCTATGGTAAGACCAATCCCAAGCATGTTTCGTGGAACCAACTACGGTGTCCCCTCGGCGGAATCCCCAGAGAGGCTGAAAGGCGCCTGTGACAGCATCAGTAGGGGCAGCAGCAGTGATAGGAGTACCATGGCCTCCAGCTCCTTCAGTTGAGGCCTCCCCTATAGGCTCTTTGTGCTTCTTCAAAAAGATAGGCTCCGTGGCCTTTCCCCGGGTGTCTAGGCCTGCGAGCCGAGCTTTCTTCATCCTAGCTGTTTCCTCAACCAAAGGAACATTGTCCTCGTTAATCTCCTTAGCAGCTGAAACAAAGCAAAGGACAAAATAAGTGAAGTTAATAATGCATGAAATGAAGTAAAATTGAGAAGGGAAGAAAAATACCCTGTTGAGAAACAGAGGATAGTCCCACATGAATCAGGGAAAACTCCTCTAAGAGAGTCCAGCTGGTGGTCGAGCCATCATCCTGAGTAAGCCCATTATAAATAATAGTTTCTTCAGGAGTTAAGTGAATGGATTTGAGGCTACCATCACTGACCTTCCCAAAAGAAGATCGAAAAAGTGTGCCCCAGTCACCATTCTCCCAACGTAACCCGACGAAACTATTCCTCCAATTTTGATTATTATCAGGAATAGAGGCACTGTTAAAGATATGTTTGCTTTTGGGTCTTTGCTTGACATAGACCCAGCCGCAGATATTGGAAGAACTATTGTAACACTGAAAGACTTTCCTAAAAACAGCTACGGAAAGAGGAAAGCCCTCCCTAAGACAGCAGACCATAAAACATAGAATGTTCCTCCAGGCGTTTGGAGGAAGCTGACATGGGTTGATTTGTAAATCAGCCAAAAGATGAGGAATAAAGGGGTGAAAAGGAAACCTAAGCCCAGCATTAAGGGCATCTGTGTAAATGAAAAGAGTATCGGGTCTCCAGTGGCAAGTACGATCACCACCAGAGACTGGAACTAATCTAAGAGGAGGAAGGACGTTATAACGAGCATTTAGTTTATTGAAGTCTATGTTGTGCCAAGTATTACAATGATTAAAAGAGTCGAGATGTGCAGTGGAGGGATATTCATCCCCCCTAGTGTTAATCATATCAATTAAAGACATATACGAAGAACGAATATCGATATCCTTACCTCGTTTTGAAGCCGAGGCTATCTTTACCGCCCTCTCAGAATTCTTGTCAGCCATTAGTAAGCTAGAAAAAGCCTGAAGGAGAGGTTGGAAAACTAAGGGAGGGGATTTGAGAGAGGAAAGATTAGAAAGTTGGAGGAAGGATGAGGAGAAGTTGTAGAATGAGTAGAGAGGTGAAATGAGAGGTGTGGAGAAATCAAACTCTCACCCCACCTTTATATAGCCAAGGAAGGGGGATAATGGGCCTTAAAAAGCCCATTTGGGCCCAAAACTTAGAAGGTTCTGGAATTATCCAGGAAATTCCTGGAAAATTCAAGAGAATTCTAGCAAAAATCAGAAGAAAACTTGATTTTTTGAAGAATCTGGAAGGATCCAGAAACACCCCAGAAGAATTTGGAGCCTATAAATAAGAGCCCAGTAAGAGGTTTGACCCGAAGAGAGCCCAGTGAAAGGTTTGACCCAAAATAAAAGCCCAGTTCAGGAAAAATAATGAAATTAAATATTATTGGGCCTAAAAAAAAATATATCAAGCCCAGATAAGGGCCCAAATATTCAAATCAAAGCCCTGCACCAGGGTCCAAAATCTGGAAGAAAATATATGTGAGTATTATCTTCAAAAAACCAGGAAAAACAAGGGGCCCAATTGAAAAGCCTGTAAAAAAAATGGCCCCAAGGAAGCCCAAATGTTTGAAAAGCCCAGAACTAGGGGCCCAATTAACAAGGCCTGTGGAAAAGATGCCCAATAAGAAACAAGCCCAGAAAAGGGCCCAGATAATTGAAGTTGGAGGCCCAGGGATAAGGCCCACTATATTTAAAAAAGGCGTTATATCAGGCCCATGAGCCAAAGCCCTGTTGAAAAAATAAGCCCAAAGATCAGCCCAACAAATTCAGCCCAGGGTTAAGGGCCCAAATCCAAGTGTATGCAAATAAATAAATAAATAATATATATATAAATATGTATATATTCCTGACCTGTTCGACCAGAAAACACGAAGAAATCCTGGTCGAATGGCCTGAGGTCGAAACCCTGTCGATCAGGGGTAAAAAACGGCCTTAATTCGACCAGGACCAGGACTAATTCGACCAGAAATAATGAAGAATTCCTGATCGAAATCCTCGAGCCCGAATTGGCGTCAACCTGGGCAACCAAAAGGGGGTTAATTCGGTCAAAAATGGAGATCCTGACCGAAAATTCTGATCGAAATTGAATCCTGACCGAAAGAAGAAAATCCTGATCGAAATAGAATCCTGACCGAAGGGAGGAAATCCTGGCCGAAATTCGACCAGGATTCCTGATCGAAAGCATCCTGCCCGAAACCCTGTCGACCAGGGCAATCTGAAGGTTAATTCGACCAGGATCCTGGTCGAATGGATTCCTGGTCGAAATTTTTATATAAAAAAAAAATCTGAAAAATTACAGAAAAAATAAGGAAATTCCTTAAATAATTTCTGAAAAATGTTAATATTTTCAGAAATAAGGAATAAATCCAGAAAATTAAAGGATAAATCCCAGAAATTAGGGAAAAAATCCAGAAAATAAGGAAATTCCTTAAATAATTTCTGAAAAATGTTAATATTTTCAGAAATAAGGAATAAATCCAGAAAATTAAAGGATAAATCCCAGAAATTAAGGGAAAAATCCAGAAATTAAGGATAAATCCCAGAAATTAAGGGAAAAATCCAGAAATTTAGGGAAAAAATCCAGAAATTAAGGATAAATCCCAGAAAATTAGGGAAAATCCCAGAAAATTAGGGAAAAATCCCAGAAAATTAGGGAAAATCCCAGAAAATTAGGGAAAAATTCCTGGAAATTAAGATAATTTCTGAACAAAAGGAAGATTCATTGTAAATGTGTAGGTCGCTGCACACTTTACGCAAAGACGAAACCCTGAAAGGGAACGAATAGATTTAACTTCTGCGAAACCTAATCAATGTTTCCCAAAAGTTGGGTGGCAAATGATAGGGATAAATAAGTCCTGATTTTATAATTAATGGGCTGATAGGCCCAATAAGAAGATGTATGATATTCAGACCAGAAAGGTTAAGCCTGATGGACCAGATCAGGTCTGATGGAATAAAAGAGGCCCAAAAGCCCTGATTATTAATTAATTTCATAATTAATTAATAAGGGAAAAATCAGCTATTGAGAAGAGTCCTGATAAGGATATAAATCCTTATAGATTATCCTCAAGGGGACCTAAAAGGATAAGGAATCAGTTTCCTACTATCTAGGACTCCAAAGTCCATTCTAATTATGAGACTTGCCCACCAAGTCTCCTATACCAAGTCCAATTCAAGGACCACCAACATCTATATAAGGGGCCTCACCCCACAAATCAGAACTACGTTTTTTGGCTTGATTCTCTAATTCACAGAGATACGTAGGCATCTCGTAAAGGCAGATTGAGTCACGAAGCACGAGAGCAGCCATTAAAGGCCTTGAGCTCCCGAATCTTAGTAATAAATACAGCAAATAATAACCTTAGCTTTTTATCCATAACAGACATGAGAAGCATCTCTGAAGCTGTCAACTAAGGTGACATGAGAAACATCTCAAGAAGCTGTCAACTTTGTGGAAGAATATTGATTTCTTGTAATGATAAGAAACAACCTCAAATCCAACAACTCTGTGAACACTCTATGACAAGGCACCTTCACACCGGGTATTATTACTTTAGAGAGCATGTCTTTTAGTCAAAAAGAGTCACTTGCGGAAACACTTGCTAAATCACTTGTTAAAGTTAATCTCTCAAGACTGGTTTGTAAGTGTGAGATGTCATTCATCGCGTATTAGCTGGAAATCCCATCTGTAAGAATTCTTCATATAAGTTCACAAGTATTAAATCTTTAATATTTAAAGGACTTGTGAATTTATCAGTAATCCAGTACCTCGTATTTAGTGCTAATATCTTGATTATCATAAATACAATGTCATATACATTTGTGGTAATTAAGTATGATAGCATTAAGTTTGTATTTTATCTTAAATGATTTAAATTATGACCGTAGACAGTTCCATTCCATATCAGTCTCATAATTTAAATAATATTAAAATAATATGCAGCATAGTTATTTGTATCTTGTATGAATAATCATGGTACTTTTAGTATTAGTGATATTATTTAAAAAATTTGTTCTAAGTAATCAATGCTTATTTCTAAAATCATTAATATTTAAAGTTGAAGTATTTTCTAAGTTATGTGTATAAAACTCTCAATATTTTATATACTTACAAAGTATTTCTAAAATTACTAATTATCCAGAGAGTGATTGCCATGTATATAAATCATATATCCATTTGGTGATTATTCAAGGATAATTATAAATATTTAAGTGCTAGTATCTAATTTATAGATATTTAGTATTTATTTAATTATTATTTATTTTAGGTAGTTTGGATTATGGAAATTGAAGCAATTCAGTGATTTTATTTGTTCCATAACTCAAACTAACTTAGAACAAATAAGCAGTATGATTGATTACAACTAAATCTGTCAACAATTGATATCTGGTATATTGATTGTAACTTATGAGTTATAGGTTAACTATGATATTTTGGTTTTAATGAATTTAGCAATGTTTACATCTCAAGAAATCACTGAAATCAGAATCATGATTGTAGCATGATTATTTGTGTGTTAATTCTTGACTTATATCAGTTAATGATATTTACTTAAGAGTTTAACTATGAACTAATTGTGAAGTATTAGTATTTGTGGCATTACTTAAAACTCCTCTAAGTAATCAATGTTTATTTTTGATCATTTATACTAATATACAAAGTGTGAAAATCCTTCTTAAAGTACAACTATGGTCAATGTGGATAATATTTTATTAGAAGTAACCATATGTTGTCAAGTTAGAATATTTTTCATACTTACTTGCAAATTCCTGAATACTTTGATATAGATGCAATACTCAGTGGATCAAAGTATATGGAACTTAGAATATTTCTCTAAGATTGCAAACAAGACAATGTTGGTTAATGTTGCTTTATTTATCGAACCAATATTGCCTGAGATATTACAATTGTTAGGAGTTAACAGTTGTATAGAATATGAAATTGAATACTAATGTCTATTTGATAGATAATTGGTATTTACTTCATTGATTTCATATTTTCATATATTTAAATTATGATGTTAGACATTCCATGTCAAATCAGTTTTATGATTTAAATTATATTAAATTAAGGTACAACATAATTATTGGTATCTAAAGTACTTGACAAGTATCAGTCAATGATATATTGTTAATATTTTGTTGCAGATAATTGTGAGATTTTAAGTTCTAGTGAATTTATATACTTTGCTAAATCTGAAAAATTCACTATAATTTGAAATCAGCAACATAGTCATTCTTTTTAAGATTTTTTATCAATAAATAATATTGTTGATAATAATTTTATAAAGATAGATTATGAAGCTTTTGACATGAATAAGACTTTATCCTAAGTGATCAATGCTTTTAAAAAAACTCATTCATATTAAAAGACAAAATCTTTCTTTCTCTTCTTAATACTGCTAGGTCATGAGTCTGTGTCTTATTCATATTAAAAGACATGATTATTTATCCTTTTATGCAAAAAAACAGACTCGTGCACTTGAACAGTTTTTAGGAGAAAAATCAAACTTCTTTTTACAGTGTTGATTGCTTATTTTCATTAAAATCTTTTTGAAAGCACTATTGTTTATCATTTCTCTCAAAAGATTAAATGCATGATTTTCATTCATTATATATTCATGTACATCCTATCTATTATGTGCTAATGTTTGGTAATGCAGGATCAGCCTCAAATGACCTTCTTTCATTGATAGTCGTGAGGTTGAAAACCCACAACTTCTATCCAGACTGTAAAAACAAACTCAGAAACAGAACCAACCAACACTCTCTTACCACGAAAATGAAGTATGAATGAGCGTGAGGGAGAAAGTGTCTTATTGGACCACATAATGAAGGTTCTGAAGTCAACCCAGCAGCTCTGTCTCCTACAAAAATGAGTAATATCAAAACTGAGATAACTGCTAGCCCCCATACATCCTCTCAAAAAGATATAATGGATGAACATGCACAAAAATAGTTACTAGATTCATCCTCTCAACAGGGTGCGTCTATTGGAATTCGCCTGTCGGCCAGGGTATCCGACATAGTGTCACCACCTGAAACATAAACAATTCTCGATGCACAAGGAAAGGTTACATACACAAAGGATGAGTTGACGGAAACAAGAGTTTCGACCATTTTAAGGTCAGATTCGATTATTCAAGGTTCTTTAATGGACCAATTACCTTTATAGGTGTTAGGAGAGGATACTGATCCAATAGCCATATATCAGCGGTTGGTGTCT
The DNA here is from genome assembly GCF_009905375.1 of Apium graveolens. Taxonomy (NCBI): domain Eukaryota; kingdom Viridiplantae; phylum Streptophyta; class Magnoliopsida; order Apiales; family Apiaceae; genus Apium; species Apium graveolens. Next base: position 54,038,133 of record NC_133654.1, read on the forward strand.
ACCTCCCCAGGATAAAATCCCTTGGATACATCTGCGGATAGTGGATCTGACATAGGTGCAGATCGGCAATATTTTGACAATGATTCAGATATTACCTGAGGAGTCACAAGGAAATGTCTTCACAGACATTAGAAGGGAACTTTGATCTTTATGCTAAATTCTTTGGATCATTGTTTACATTCCCGGAGTTCAAATCTGGAACCCTAAAAGGGAAACTAGCAACTTGTAGCTTATGACTCAGATTCATCTGACGAGTCTAACGAGGATGGGGATTTGCGAACTCCCATTGCACCACATGTGACCGCCTTAAGGATGGCTAAGGTGATTTTCCTTGCAGGTACAACTGGATTTTGGAGCTATGAGAGGAGTGATACACTTGTGAGAATGAGCGTAAATATGAGTTGAGAGAAGAGTGAAACACTTGTGAGGTACATGAAAGAGAATCACACACTCACAGTGAGGAAGAAAGAGAAACACCATATCTCATTCCATATCCCTAAACATGGTTCTTGATACTTCGGGTCTCAAATTTGTTTATGATGGGAACCTAACTCTTAGGGACCAAACATTTAAAGACTGGATTAGAATACTTCGGGACCTAACAAGTTGGGAGCTAAAAATTGGTAACAATTGGTGATCTCACAGTTGGGAGGTATAAGGAGTTTGGAAGATTGGTGAACATGATGATCAACAGTAAAGTCATTCTTGCAGCATTTAAAGGGACATGGTTGATTAGACTATGACTTGTTATTTCTTTTCCAACCAAGTAAAATATGAGAACTTCTTCAGACAATAGCACATATTCCTTCTCTAAGGGGGAGATAAAAGCTTATATAATAGATTGGAGGATTCCTCCACTAAGGGGGAGAAATAGCAGGCATGAGGAAAAAGGTAAAGCACATGTACACCGCACTACACCATTGATGTTTGAAACTACGGATCCTATTATATGGGAGATGTGGTAAACACGAAGGTGATTTCCTAGTGATCAGAAGAATTGGATTGGTTCATCACTATTCCTCATAAGGGGAGAAGTTGTTTTCAAAAGAGGAGTACCATTGGTTTTTATCTGCGAATCCTATTGTACGGGAGAGGTGGTAAATGAAGGTGATCTACTTTAAGCAGTTGATTCTCATAGGGGGAGAAGCAAGAGAGATATGTGCTTCTCTAAAGGAAATGTGGTTGTACAAAAGAAGTTGATGATAATTATTTCAAGACTGAGAAGTGTTATCTGGCAGAGATTTGAAGAACCAAGGAAATGAAGATGAAACTACTTGAAGATCAGTTCAGTGCTAGAGGAACAAGCATCTTTCATTTCAATTACTCAAGAAATCTGGAAATATAGAATTTGATCCAGAAAAATAGTAGCATTATTTACAAGTCCTGGTACTTTACTTTTTCCAAGTTGTTAGTTGAGTTATCCTCTTTAATTTGTTTGTTTGGTTAAACAATCAAATAGGGGGAGATTGTTGATGAGACTGTATAGCTGTATGAAAAGTTACGTGATAACTCAACATGAGAACAGCACTAGAACGGGACAGGTAAATATTACTACATCTACACAAGATATCAGAAGAAATGAAGAAAAGGCAAATACAAAGAATCAAAAGATTAGAAGAAAGCTTGAAGTCTGTTTATAGGTCACTGAAAGAAGTTCTGAAAATATGTTCATGCCTCAATAAAGAATAAAGTTTAAAGACTTTCAGGGTTTCAGAAATGACGAAGATTCAGTGTATAAGTGTTACCAGAAGATTTTAGTATATTGGCATTGATTGAAGATAGACAGTGTTCGAAGCATAGAAATCTGAAGACTTGAAGACATGGTATAGACAGAGGTTAAAGAAGACAATTGTTGTTTGAATTTATACTCACTGACAGGAGTTCACTTATATGATCAAACGTTGGTGAAGAACAGTGAATGAAGTTTTCAAGATTATAGTAGCAATGAATGTCACACCCCCAACTTAACAATACATAATATATAACTATTACAATATTTAAAAGAAAGTAAATACAACTGAATCCAAGATCTTACAGTTTAGGGTTTGGAACAGCCCAACACTATTAACTATTACAATTGGTTTTAATATCGAGTCCTCACACAAAACTATCTCTTATTCTACCTGAGCTCGGACATACGCATCGGCATCACAAGTCTTATGTGCTGTCTGCTTGAATCTAACCATAGCTGCTAGCTGTAATATCAGGGTTAAAGCAAGTAGTAAGCCAAATGCTCAACAAGTGCTAAACAATACAATACAAAACATAAATCAAGATATATATTAAAGAATGACAATGTGAAGATATAAGTAATAATAACAAGAGATGAACTTTTGGGTGATGGCATCATTTGCTTGTATCAAAACATTTTCAAAATCATTTCTTAATCAGAAACCATTTTATGACGCTACGGACTACAGTCGGTGATCAGCCGCGAAGTAATCCCGAACCACGCTGGGTTCTAAAACATTAATGGGATCCCTAGGCAACTTTTAAGCCTATAATATCAGTGTGGAAAGGATTTGCGTCTCAGTCCAGATCCACTATTTAAAGAAAATATTTATCCCCCTTTGGGACTGAAAATCCAAATTTTAATCATTTCAAAAACTGATGTCGATTGATAATAAAATTTCTTAAACAACAAACATCTTTATCAAGGGATTGTAGATTGACTTGAAACACTGGAATTATGTTCACTAAATCTTAGGGCCATGATCCACTAGACTTTACTCTATTAGGGTAATTGAAAGGTTTCCATTTACAAGAATTTTGACAAGGAGATTTAGTAGGGTTATTGGATAATATGAAAGAGTAATGCCAAACTAGGCTTAAAGCAATGGTTTTAGATAAGGTATAGGTATTAGAACATCAAGAAGATAAGCATGACTAGTTACAAGTATGATAGAGGTGTTAAAATATAAAGAAAGTGACTTAGCAAAAAAAATATATATATATATATAAAGAAAGTGATCATTAGCTCAAGGTATATCAGGATGTCAAGCATTAGGGTAAGGATAGGGTTATCAAACAATCGTGAACGACTTCAAAGAAAATCTGGCATTTAGGTATCAAGATAAAGTTTCTATCGGGGTTCTTACAAGAGTTAAATCAAGCATCAGGGTGCAAAATCAAGATTTCTCAGTAATCAATAGCATGTTAATCAAAAGGATCAATTAAGTATTATAACCATTCTCTATTTTATCATGGCATCCCAATTACTTTGGTATACTAGCATGATATGATTTTTGATCTACTTGCAATAAGTACTTGAGGGTTCATGGCATTTCTATATAATACGAAGATAGATTTGAGAATCACTTGGTCAGGGTATAACAAGATAAATCAGGATACTCGCATCATATATATAAGAACTAGTTATCACATATTCGCAGTGTAAACTAAAAAGTAGATTGAATCACTTGCCTTGAGAAGGCTGGACTGGACTGGACTAGAAAGTAGGAGAAACTGGAAGCTTTACTCGACCTTTATGGCAAGCTTACCCTCGTATCGAGATCTTACACAATTAATAATAACCTTATTATAATATATTCTCACCAACGCAACCTATTTACAAACCGAAATTAAACACAAATGGCACTTAGGCCTATACGCACACAATTTATAATCACCTTATAAACATAATAGTACACATAGCCACATATACTCACATACCATATTTTAAATACCAAATAATATCACACACACACCATATTGCAACACTAGGCTTGGATCATCTCGTTCCACAACTTAAGTCACTTGACCGCTAAACTAGACAAAGTCTCCAAATTTTGGCCTCCTAACTCAATGTGCCTTTACTAAACTATCCAAAACCTATTGACCCTCACTTAGGCCTTTCACTCTACTGGATTTATGCTATATTGCAACTATAGTGGTCAACCTAGGCCTCACTCATAAATGCTCTAAAACGATGTGATAAGTGAAGGTGCTGACTAAGGTAAATTTTAGAATGACATCTATGGTTCCTTGAGTGCATTAGACACTCTTACACTACAATTTTACCTCCTAAACTTCTACACTAGACTCTTCTGATCATAAGGCAACTTCCAAACCTGATGTGGCTCAAGGGCCTAGCTTGGGCCTGCCTAGGCCTAAGCTTAAAGTCCATGGTTTCCCTCTTTTTCAGGGCAAAAAAGGTCCTGACTTGAACTAACTTGTGACACATTATTCTAACTCAAATCCTATGAAATATGGCTGTAAAAACTCATCTGACTCTCCCTCTAACTAAGGCCCAACAGGGCCAAATGAGGGCCTACCTATGACATGGTCAAAACTTCCTATTTCTAAGTTGCAACAAAACTGTCCCCTGCTGGACAGATTTTGTGATTCCACTCGTGCACCTAACCAAACGTCTTACAAACCTCCAAAAAACACCTAAAACCTATTATATACTCCTATTTCTAGCTTCTGGTGGCTTGGGCCTCAAAGTGCACAATAAATGCTCATTCAAAACTTCCCTGTAAACTAGTGCATCAAATCTTGAAAAATGCAATCACTAACTAATCCCTTTCCACCTTGACTCCCACTTATTAACCAAACATCCAACCTTTACCAAAGCAAACCTAGTGCATCAACATCCTAAAATAGTGCCTCAACAGGAGTGGAGATCATCCATGCCCTAGAATACCAACATGCAAATAAAAATATAACATGCAACTCATGGAAAACACTTAACAAGATTTCGGCTAAAACATATAGTTTAAATTCTTGTAACTTCAACTTGTACCTATTACTCAACCTTAATAATCATGAAATATATCTTCTCTTAACTATTATTAAGAAATATATCATGGAAACAATCTATTTCAAGCACAAATAATTCGAATTTATAGATTTTTAAACATGAAAACATGATTTCGAGAAGAGTAGCATACACAACATGGTTGATCATCATATTAACATCTTAAAACTAGCATGCATGGCTAAACATGATTATATAGTGAAATTTCAGTAGCATGCAAAGGTTTTTAAAGCACGGTTTCTCCATAAAACCCTTAGTTAAAATATATATAAAATGTATCTCATAGAGAGCTCTTGAATTCACAAGAATCAAGAGTTTCTCATTGGAGATCACACAAAAGCTACACATGCAACCATGAAACTTCATCTCCCAAATCACAAAACTCTTGGGAAGTATATAAAATAAATGTAGGTGGAAGAATTATACTAGGGAAGATGAGAAATGGGATGGAAGAATGGAAGGGAGTGGGGGAGGGGGTTCTCAGCCGAGAGCAAGGAGTAGTGGGGGGGGAGAAAAAGAGAGGTGAGTTGGAGTGTGTGAAAATGATTTCTCATATTATGCAGAAATTTTCATTCACACAACGTACAATCATTAAGTATATTTACATCCATTTCTAATATTATACAAAGTTCACAAATAATATTACACAAAGTGCCAGTCATAACATCATCTCCCCCTTAAGGGATTTTGTCCCCAGAATCTAAGAGAACAGATGAGGATACCGGGAATGCATAATAGACTCTAACTCCCAAGTTGATTCTTCGATCTTGGGGTTTCTCCAAAGTACTCTTTACTTGCCAGTCGAGTAATTTGACAGGTTGCTCCACAAATGACAGGCCTGTCTGAATTTCTACAGGTTCATATTCTATCACATGGTTGGTATCAGGATTGTACTTCTTAAGTAATGACACATGGAACACATTATGCACATGCTGATACTGAGGTGGTAAGGCTAATTCGTAGGCCACCTTCCCCACTTGACTCAAAATTTCAAAAGGACCTATATATTTAGGTGTTAACTTCCCTTTCTTGCCAAATCTAGACAACCCTTTCCTTGGTGACACCTTCAGTAGAACGGCTTTGCCTACTTGGAATCTAACATCCTTATGCGCCAGATCCGCATTCTTTCTCTGTCTATCTTGAGCAGCAAGCAATCTTTTCTGAATTAACTTGACTGTCTCATGCAACTGTTGTACCAATTCTGAGCCTAGAATCTTTCCTTCTCCTACTTCATCCCAACTTGTCGGTGATCTACATTTCCATCCGTACAAAGCTTCGTATGGTGACATGCCAATACTGGAGTGATAGCTGTTATTATAGGAGAATTCTACTAATGGCAAGTGGTCGTCCCAACTTCCTGCAAAATCAATTGAACAAATGCGCAACATGTCTTCGATTGTTTGAATTGTCCTTTCGCTCTGCCCATCAGTCTGCGGATGATACGCCGTACTCATATTCAACTTCGTGCCAAGACTCTCTTGAAATTGCTTCCAGAATCTCGAGTTAAATCGGGGATCTCTGTCTGAAACTATCGATACGGGTACTCCATGTCTTAGTACGATTTCATGCATATACAGATGAACCAATCTGTGCAATGATGACTTCTCATTAATTGGAAGGAAATGCGCTTCGTAAGGAGATCAACTATAACCCATATAGTGTCATGTCCGGATTTCGTTCGCGGTAGTCCCACTATAAAGTCCATAGCAATATTTTCCCATTTCCATTCTAGAATCTTTAGGGGCTGAATTAATCCGCTTGGTCGTTGATGTTCTGCCTTCACTTTCTGACAAGTATAACACTTTGCAACCCATTCTGCCACCTCTCACTTCATATTTGGCCACCAAAAGTTCTGCTTCAAGTCCCGATACATCTTGGTGCTTCCCGAATGGATTAAAAATCTTGAATTGTGGGCTTCTTGTAAAATCTCATTCTTCAATTCAAGTACATGAGGAATCCATATTCTTGAGGAAAACCTTAGTATACCTTGCTCATCCTTTTGAGTACCAATCTCTTCTCCAGTTAGCTGATTCTTCTCTTTCTCCATTACTTTTTCCTGACATTTCCTTATCTTTTCCACTAGTGTTGGCTGAAAAGTCATTGCACGACAAACTTCTTCAACTATTCCATAATCACAAAGTTCCAATCCAAATCTCTTAATCTCTTCTGACAATTCTTTTGGTGTTGCTATCATATTCAATCTTTCCTTCCTACTCAAAGCATCGGCTACAACGTTCGCCTTTCCATGATGATAATTTATCGAGAAATCATAGTCTTTAATCAATTCCAATCATCTCCTTTGCCTCATATTGAGCTCCTTCTGAGTGAAAATGTACTTTAAACTCTAGTGATCCGTGTAGATTTCACACTTTTCCCCGTACAAGTAATGTCTCCAAATCTTAAGTGCGAACACTATGGCGGCTAGTTCCAAGTCATGCGTCGGGTACTTCAATTCATGCGATTTTAACTGTTTTGACGCATCCGCGATCACCTTATTGTGTTGCATTAGCACACAGCCCAATCCTTTATGTGAAGCATCGTGGAAATCACAAATTTCCTTAGTCGTCTGGTAGTACTAACACCGGAGCTGTTACCAATCTCTGTTTCAACTCTTGAAAGCTATCCTCACATTCTGCATTCCATTCGAACTTCTGATTCTTCCTGGTTAACTTAGTCAATGGCATGGCGATTTTTGAAAAATCCTTGACAAATCTTCTATAATACCCTGCCAATCCTACAGAACTTCGTACTTCCGTAGGTGTCTTTGGCCTCTCCCAACTCATAATCGCCTCAATCTTTGCCGGATCTACTTTAACTCCTTCATCTCCAATGATGTGCCCCAAAAATTGAACTTTTTTTAACCAAAACTCATATTTAGAAAACTTGGCATACAACTTCTCTTGTCGGAGTATCTCCAATGCTATCCATAGATGCTATTTATGTTCTTCTTCCGACTTTGAATAAATAAGGATGTCATCAATGAATACCACTACGAACTTGTCCAAATACTTTTTAAATACCCAATTCATCAGATCCATAAATGCTGCTAGGGCGTTAGTCAATCCAAAAGGCATTACTAAGAATTCATAATGTCCGTATCTTGTCCTGAATTCTGTCTTTGGAATATCTTCTTCTTTGATCTTTAATTGATGGTATCCTAATCTTAAGTCAATCTTTGAAAAGCACTTTGCTCCTTTCAGCTGATCAAATAGGTCATCTATTCTTGGTAGCGGATATCGGTTCTTAATCGTGACCTTATTCAACTCCCGATAATCTATACATAACCGCATACTTCCATCTTTCTTCTTTACGAACAAGACAGGTGCTCCCCATGGCGACGTACTTGGCTGTATCACTCCTTTGTCCAACAATTATTGTAGCTGGCTTGCCAACTCTTTCATTTCTGTTGGTGCCATCCTATATGGGGCCTTCGAAACTGCTTCTGTGCCCGGAACAAGGTTGATCTCAAACTCGATTTGTCGATCTGGTGGTAAGCCTAGTAGTTCATCTGGAAACACATCTGGAAATTCGTTAACTATAGGAATACCTTCTATGCTGGGGTTGCCCTTTTCTGAATCCACTACATAAGCTAGGAATGACTCACAACCTTTTCTAAGTAACTTCTTAGCCTGAACGATTGTAAGAAACAGTTGCTCTTGCCTCTGTCCCTTAAATATTACTTTCTCTCCACTCTTCGTCTTTAAATACACTTTCTTGGACTTACAATTTATCTGGGCATTATTCTTCCCTAACCAATCCATACTTAAAATTATATCAAACTCTCCCAACTTGAAGAGTATCAAGTCAGCTGAAAACTTATACCCCGAAATATCAATCTCACACTTCGGACAGAGTTGACTCATATTGTTACGATCGACATTTTATGTAATATTATTTGTGAATTTGGTATAATATTAAGTCAAATGAAAATATATTCAATGATTGTACGTTTGTGTGAGTGAAAATTTCTGCATTATAAATTTGCTTTGGGTAGTATATGATTTTTCAAAGCAAGAGTTTATTTAATTTCTTTATTTTTGATTTATAAGGAATATTCTAAGCTTTGGAAAAAATCTTCTTTTAAAAGGCATTTTGTTCACAAATTTTGAAAATGATTTTATAAAGTCTCTAAAAATACAAGTTAATTTATGGTATAAATTTTATAATTTTTGAACTTGTATTTTATTTTATAAAAATAAATCATTATAAATTTTAGTTGTCATATTTATCAAATTACATGAATAACCTTGCATGCAAACTCTCTTCTATTTAATCAAAGGGCAAAAAAGACATTCTCAACCCCACTAACTCACATTTTGCTAACCAATTTACCCCTTTACCCTTGCATGCAAATCTACCTAACTATATTGGAGGGTTACTCTTGTAAAATCTCAAACCCACTCACATTATAGTCAAATCAATGCATAAAAACAAGTCCAAGAAGTGATCATCACCTCACTTCACCCCACCACTTCACTCTCTTCTCCCTCCCTCCTCCCTCACCTCTCGGTTTTTCCCCTCCCCTCTCGGCAACCACCAAAACCGAGCCCCATCCCCTTCTTTCTTCAACTCTCACTCAAACAATCATCTTATATCCAAGTAATTTTACTCCCTATATGTTATTCTTATATATATTTCAAAAGTTTAGAGTGAAAAACCTATGTTTTGACCTTGCATGGTGATGTTTTTGTTAAACTCAAAGTGAACCTCCTTGATTCTTGTGAATCTAAGGCTTTCACCATGAGATATAGTATCATAGGGTCAATAATGGCTAGACATAAGAGTGTTACACTTATGAAATGTTGTTCTTACCCTAATCCATTCGGCCATGACTTGATAGGAGCCGAATGGATGGTGTTTTGTTGCCTTGTTACATTTTTGTGTATTTTGTGATGACAACGTGAATTTTATAGTAAAAGCTTGATAAAACCCTTTTGCATGCTAGTTGATCATTTAGTTGTAATCCATGTTAGGCTTGCATGTTGAATTATGATAAAAATTTATTTGGAAATCATGTTGCTTTGGCTTGAAAGATCCGAAAGCATGCATGCATGTAAATCACTTTTGATTTTTTTTGGAAGTTTTGATCATTTAGATTCATGTTGTTAGTGAGCCTTAATTTCAGTAGGAATAATGTATTAATATTGATTTATACTTCTTATTGCATGGTAATAATTCGTGGTTATCTATTATAAAAAAATATATATATCTTGTTGCTTCAAGAGCATAAAGGTTTGTGATTTGTAAAGAGTAGTCTCTTTTGTTTTGCCATAGTTGCACCTTAGGTAAGGATGATCTCACCAAGGTTATTTTGAGAAAAAGGGAGTTAGTTCAGTAGAATACCATGTATAAGTCTTTGTTTAAGTTTTGAGTTGTTGTTAGATAGGTTTGTCAAGTCAAAGCCTTGGAAAAATGAGAGTTATAGTTTCTGCAGAAAAATCAGTTTAGTACCCTCAGGTTTAGAGTGAGTTTTGACCATGTCATTCATGTGCACTTTGAGGCCCAAGCTACCAGAAGTTAGTATGGGGAGTATATAATAGGTTTTAGGAGTTGGTTGGAGGTTTGCATGTCATTTGGTTAGGTGCACAAGTAGAATAACAAAATCTGTCCAGCAGGGGACAGTTTTGTTGTAACTTAGAAATAGGGAGATTTGGCCATGTCATGGGTAGGCCCTCATTAGGCCCAATTGGGCCTTAGTTAGAGGGTATGTCAGAGAAGTTTTTCCAACCATAGTTCATAGGATATGAGCTAGAACCATGTGTCACAAGTTAATTCAATTCAGGGCATTTTCTGCACAGAAAAACAGGGGAACCTTGGACTTTTAGCTTAGGCCCAAGAAGGCCCAAGCCAGGCCTTTGAGCCACATCAAGCTTGTGAGATGCCCTTAGGTCAGGAGAGTCTTGTGTAAAAATTTTGAAGAAAAACTTGTAGTTTAAGAGTGTCTAATACACTCAAGAAACCTTAGTTACCATTCTGAAATTTGCACCAGTGAGCACTTTCACTTATCACATAGCTTTAGAACACTTAGAAGTGAGTATTAGGTCGACCACCATAGTTGTAAGATAGTATAAGGTCAGTAGAGCAAAAGGCACAAGTGAGGGTCAATAGGTTTTGGATAATTTAGGAAAGGCACATTGAGTTAGGAAGCCCAAATTTGAAGACTTTGTTTAGTTAGCGACCAAGTGACTTAAGTGGTGAGTCGAGATCATCCAAGCCTAGTGTGGCATTATGGTGTATATGATGTTATTTGGTATTAATATACGATATGTGATTATGTGGCTACGTGTGTACATTTGAAAATATAATGGTGGATATGAATTAAGTGCGTATAGGCCTAAGTGCCATCCATGTTTAATTTCGGATTGTAAATAGGTTAAGATGGTAAGAATATATTATAATGAGGATTATTATTATTTATGTAGGATCTCGAGACGAGGGAAAACTTGCCATAAAAGTCGAGTGAAGCTCCAGTTGTTGCTCCTACCAGTCAGACCAGACCAGTCTATCTCAAGGCAAGTGATTCAACTTGACCTTCGTATTTACTGTAAACAGTTCATATATATATCGATGCAATTATCCTGAGTCATTTTGATATATTTAAATCAAGCGTATCTTTTGTTTATCTTTGAGTTACATAGAGATGCCATGAACCCTCGAGTACGTATTGCAAGTAGTTCAAAAGTCTTTCATGATAGTTTAATGCCATGATAAAATAGAGATTTGTTATAATACTTTATTGATCCTTTTGATTATCATGCTATTGATCCCTGAGAAATCTTGATATTGCACCCTGATGCTTTGATTCAACTCTTGAAATAACCTCGATAGAAACTTTATCTTGATACCTAAAAGCCAATTATTTCTTAAATTCATTCATGATTGTTTGATAACCCTATCCTTACCCTAAAGCTTGATACCCTGTTATATCTTGAGCTGATGATCACTTTCTTTATATTTTAACACCTCTATCCTATTGGAACCAGTGATGCTTATCTTCTTGATGTTCTAATACCTATACCTTGTCTACAACCATTGCTTTAAGCCTAGTTTGGCATTACTCTTTCATATTATCCAATAGCCTTGCTCAATTTCCTTGTCAAAGTTCTTGTTTATGGAAACCTCTCAATTACCCTAATATAGTAAAGTCTAGTGGATCATGGCCCTGAGATTTAGTGTCATATTTCCAGTGTTTCAAGTTGATCTATAATCCCTTGATAAAAATGATTACAGTCGAAAGAGATTTTGTCATAAATCGGCATCAGTTTTTAAAATGATTAAAATATGGATTTTTCAGTCCCAAAGGGGGATAAATGTTTTCTTTGAATGGTGGATCTGGACTGAGACGCGAGTCCTTTCCACACTTATATTAGGCTTAAAAGTTGCCTAGGGATTCCCAATAATGTTTTAGAACCCAGCGAGGTTCGGGATTACTTCGCGGCTGATCACCGGCTGTAATCCGTAGCGTCATAAAATGATTTTGATTAAGAATGATTTTAAAATTGTTTTGATGCAAGCAAAATGATGCCAACTCACATAAGTTTTATCTCTCGTTATCATTGATTATGTCTTTCCATTGTCATTCCTAAAGGTATATCTCGATTTATGTCTTGCGTTGTACTGTTAGCACTTGTTGAGCTTTTGGTTCACTTCTTGCTTTACCCTGATATTACAGCTAGCAGCTATGGTTAGATTCAAGCAGACTGCCCGTAAGACCTGTGATGCTGATGCTTATGTTCGAGCTCAGGTAGAATAAGTAATAATAGTTGTGAGGATTCGGTATTTGTAATCAGATGTAATAGCTGGTAGTGATGGGCTGTTCCAAACCCTAAACTGTAAGATCTTGGATTGGTTGTGTATCCTTCATTAAAATGATGTAATAGCTATATTTATTTCGCTATTTAAGTTGGGGGTGTGACAGGTTTTGGTATCAGAGCTACGGTTTAGAGTCCCTGGAAAGCCCAAATAGGTTATAGGATTTGTGTGTAGGTTATAGATATTATGCGAGAGAGTAGGTTAAGTAAATTATTATTAATACTCCTCTTATTGGTTGTCAGCAAAGGGCGCATTCCTCGTCATCCTCTGGGTCGGACGACACTATTGCTTTCTCCGTGTATGCTGAGTTGAGGCGCGAGTTCGACATGCTTCAGGGCAAGTACGACCGACTGATAGACCGACTGAAGAACGTGTATCCGGACAGCCAAAACTACGAAGGGAAGCCCAAGGAGCAGATGATTGCGAGACTTGAGACCTTGGTTCAGTACGTCAACACTAAGCTTGAGGAGATGCCAGCACACCGGGACCGTACCAGCCAGTATGTCATTCAGATGGTGGCGGATGAGCTCCAGAGCATTGTGAAGACGCTTCGAGAGGAAAAGACTACCAAGCCCCGTTCAGATGGAGTGGAGCCTTAGTTCTTTCCATTTACCTTTCATGTTATTGTACTATCAGACTCTATGGAATCCCCAGTTGTTTCCGTCTTTCCTTTAAATAAGCCTGTTATTCCTAGAATCAGACTATGTCCCAATCCTATGTACTGTGACCTTTAAAAATTTCAATAATTATGTGCTATTGTTCCATTTGCTCTCAACTGTTATTTTATGTTTTTATCATCATATCTGCTTAATTTGGAAACTTGACCCCATATGTCAATGAGAATGCCATGCGATACCCTCGAATCATTTTATCATTCATATCTGTTATGACACAACTCTTATTTCAGGATCATGCCTCCCAAAAAGAAGAACCCAACAACCACCTTCACCACAGACCCAAACATTCTTCGACTACTGGAAACCTTGCAACAGCAAACCAATGCTATAGCTCAACAACAACTAACTCTTCAACAATGAATTGAAAACCAAGATAACCGTGAGCCACACCAACCACCCAAACCACCAGTACCACCTAGACAAATTGTCACTTTCAAAGCTTTTCAGAATGTGAATCCACCTGTATTTCATGATACCACTGATCCAGTGATAGCAAACACATGGATCAAGGAGATGGAAAGGGCTTTTGAGTTGGTACAGTTAGGAGACGATCAGAAGACGCCGTATGCCACTTACTTCTTGAAGGGAGAAGTCATCTATTGGTGGGAATCAGTAAAAGCTATGGAAGTCACTCAGCAGGTTTCTTGGGAGAGATTTAAGAAGTTATTTCTGGACAAGTATTACCCTAAGTACATGCAGAATCAGATGGAGCTAAAATTTCTTGAGTTAAAGCAAGGGAACATGACTGTACTAGAATATGAGAAGAAGTTCACTGAGTTGTCAAGGTTTGTGACAAAGTATACTAGCACTGAGGAAGAAAAAGCAAAGAAATTTCAGCAAGGATTGGAGCCTTGGATCAGAGATAGGGTGGCTATGTTTGAGCTTGAAACTTATGCGGGAGTAGTACAGAAAGCTGCTCTGATTGAGAATAATGGGATGCAGTCAAGGAAAGAAAGGGATAACAAGAAGAGGAAGGTTCCATTTTATGGAGAAAAGTCTGAAGCTGGAAGTTCGCAAGATCGGAATATAAAGAGGATTGGTTTCCAGAAGGGCGGAAATTTTCAAAGGAAGGGAAATTTGGGCAAAAGGCAAGAATCAAAAGGGAACAATCAGGCAAGCCAAGGGCAAGTTGGAGAAAACAGGTTCCAGAGGCCAGAATGCAAGCACTATGGAAGAAGGCACCCCGGAGTATGCAATAAGCTGAGTATGACCTGTTATAGGTGCAATCAGAAGGGACATTTGGCAAACGAGTGCAAGATGCCGAAGCCAGGAGTTACGTGTTACAAGTGTGGGAAGACTGGACACATGGCTAGGGAGTGTAAGGTAACAGGACCAGTCAGAGCTCTGATGAACGCGGCAAGTACCAGTGCAAGCGTGCCAGCTGAGGTATTGGCATTACCTCCACCACCCGCACCAACCCCGCAAGCAACAGCAAGGACATTTGATCTAAAGATGAAAGATGCTGTTCAGAATTCTGAGGTGATAGCAGGTACACTTTTATTTAATAATGTCAAAGCTAAAGTATTGATTAATTCGGGAGCAACAAGATCTTTCATATCAGAATCTTTTGTTGATAAGCTCTAATGTGATAAAACGGTTATGAGTGAGGTAGTAAATGTGGTAATTGCGAACCAAGAGAAGATTCCTGTGAATCAATTTTGTCCAAAATGTGAGATTGATATTTCGGGATATAAGTTCTCAGCCGACTTGATACTCTTCAAGCTGGGAGAGTTTGATATAATTTTAGGAATGGATTGGTTAGGAGAGAATAGCGCTCAGATAAATTGTAAGACCAAGAGAGTGTATTTAAAGATGAAGAGTGGAGAGAAGGTAGTATTTAAGGGGCAGAGGCAAGAGCAACTATTTCTTACAATTATTCAGGCTAAGAAGTTACTTAGAAAAGGTTGTGAGTCGTTCCTAGCATATGTAGTGGATTCAGAGAGTGGCAGCCCCAGCATGGAAGATATTCCTGTAGTTAATGAGTTCCCCGATGTGTTTCCCGACGAACTACCAGGCTTACCACCAGATCGACAATTGAGTTCGAGATCAACCTTGCTCCAGGCACAGAACCAGTTTCAAAGGATCCGTATAGGATGGCACCAGCAGAAATGAAAGAGTTGGCGAGCCAGCTACAAGAATTATTGGATAAGGGAGTGATACGACCAAGTACGTCACCATGGGGAGCACCTGTTCTCTTTGTGAAGAAGAAAGATGGGAGTATGCGTCTATGCATAGATTACCGGGAGTTGAATAAAGTAACGATCAAGAACCGCTACCCGCTACCAAGGATAGATGACCTTTTTGATCAGTTAAAGGGAGCAAAATGCTTTTCGAAGATTGATTTGAGATCGGGATACCATCAATTAAAGATCAAGGAAGAAGATATTCCCAAGACCGCATTTAGGACCAGATATGGGCATTATGAATTCCTAGTAATGCCGTTTGGATTGACCAACGCTCCGGCCGCATTTATGGATCTGATGAATCGAGTATTTAAGAAGTATTTGGATAAATTTGTCGTGGTATTTATTGATGACATCCTTATTTATTCTAAGTCGGAAGAAGAACATAAGCAGCACCTCTGGATAGCATTGGAGATACTCCGACAAGAGAAGTTGTATGCCAAGTTTACCAAATGTGAGTTTTGGTTAAAGGAAGTTCAATTTTTGGGGCATGTTATTGGAAATGAGGGAGTTAAAGTGGATCCGGCGAAGATTGAGGCAGTTATGAGTTGGGAGAGGCCAAAGACTCCTACGGAAGTACGAAGTTTTCTAGGATTGGCCGGATACTATAGAAGATTCGTCAAGGATTTCTCGAAGATCGCCACGCCATTGACCAAGTTAACCAGAAAGAATCAAAAGTTTGAATGGAGTGCAGAATGTGAAAATAGCTTTCAAGAGTTAAAACAGAAGTTGGTAACAGCTCCGGTGTTGGTACTTCCAGATGATCAAGGGAATTTTGTAATATTCAGCGACGCTTCACATAAGGGTTTGGGTTGTGTGTTGATGCAACACAGTAAGGTAATAGCATATGCGTCAAGACAGTTGAAGCCGCACGAGTTAAAGTATCCGACACATGACTTGGAACTAGCCGCCATAGTGTTCGTACTCAAGATTTGGAGACACTATCTCTATGGAGAGAAGTGTGAAATCTACACGGATCACAAGAGTTTAAAGTACATTTTTACTCAGAAAGAGCTCAATATGAGGCAGAGGAGATGGCTGGAATTGATCAAGGACTATGACTGTTCGATAAATTACCATCCTGGAAAGGCGAACGTAGTGGCCGATGCGCTGAGTCGGAAGGAGAGATTGAATATGATGATAACATCAAAAGAGTTATCTGAAGAAATCGGAAAATTGGAATTGGAACTTTGTGCTTATGGGAAAGTCAAAGAAGTTTGTCGTGCAATGACCTTTCAGCCAACACTAATGGAAAAGATAAAGAAGTGTCAAGAGGAAGTAATGGAAAAGGAGAAAAATCAGTTATCTGGAGAAGAGATTAATACTAAAAGGGATGAGCAAGGAATACTAAGGTTTTCATCCAGAATATGGATTCCTCATGTACCTGAATTAAAGAATAAGATCCTCCGTGAAGCCCACCATTCGAAATTTTCAATCCACCCGGGAAGCACCAAGATGTATCAAGACTTAAAGAAGAACTTTTGGTGGCCAAATATGAAGCGAGACGTGGCAGAATGGGTTGCGAAGTGCTATACTTGTCAGAAAGTAAAGGCAGAACATCAACGACCAAGCGGATTAATTCAGCCCCTGAAGATTCCAGAATGGAAATGGGAAAATATCGCTATGGACTTTATAGTAGGACTACCGCGAACAAAATCCGGACATGACGCAATATGGGTTATAATTGATCGTCTTACGAAGTCGGCGCATTTCCTTCCAATAAATGAGAAGTCGTCACTGGACAAGTTGGTTCATCTGTATGTGCACGAAATCGTATTAAGGCATGGAGTACCCGTATCAATAGTTTCAGACAGAGATCCCCAATTTAACTCGACATTCTGGAAGCAATTCCAGGAATGTCTTGGCACGAAGTTGAATATGAGCACGGCGTATCACCCGCAGACTGATGGTCAGAGCGAAAGGACGATTCAAACAATCGAAGACATGTTGCGCAGTTGTGCAATCGATTTTGCAGGAAGTTGGGACGACCACCTGCCATTGATTGAATTCTCATATAACAACAGCTATCATTCCAGTATCGGCATGCCACCATATGAAGCTTTGTACGGGCGAAAATGTAGATCACCAACAAGTTGGGATGAAGTAGGAGAAGGAAGAATTCTCGGCTCAGAATTGGTACAACAGTTGCATGACTCAGTCAAGTTAATTCAGAAAAGGTTGCTTGCTGCTCAAGATAGACAGAGGAAGTATGCGGATCCAGCGCGTAAGGATGTTCAATTCCAAATTGGCGAAGCTGTGTTGCTAAAGGTGTCACCTAGGAAAGGGTTGATGAGATATGGCAAGAAAGGAAAGTTAGCACCTAGATACATAGGTCCTTTTGAGATTTTGAGTCAAGTAGGAAAGGTGGCCTATGAGTTGGCCTTACCACCTCAGTATCGGCATGTGCATAATGTGTTCCATGTGTCGTTACTTAAGAAATATAATCCTGACACTAGCCATGTGATAGAATATGAACCCGTAGAAATTCAGGCAGACCTGTCATTTGTGGAGCAACCGGTTAAAATACTCGACTGGCAAGTAAAGAGTCTTAGAAATAAGTCAGTAAAGTTAGTAAAAGTACTTTAGAGGAACCCTAAGGTCGAAGAGTCGACTTGGGAGTTAGAGTCTGATATGCGTTCCCGGTATCCTCATCTGTTCTCTTAGATTCTGGGGACAGAATCCCTTAAGGGGGAGAGGATGTTACGACCGGCATTTTATGTAATATTATTTGTGAATTTGGTATAATATTAAGTCAAATGAAAATATATTCAATGATTGTACGTTTGTGTGAGTGAAAATTTCTGCATTATAAATTTGCTTTGGGTAGTATATGATTTTTCAAAGCAAGAGTTTATTTAATTTCTTTATTTTTGATTTATAAGGAATATTCTAAGCTTTGGAAAAATCTTCTTTTAAAAGGCATTTTGTTCACAAATTTTGAAAATGATTTTATAAAGTCTCTAAAAATACAAGTTAATTTATGGTATAAATTTTATAATTTTTGAACTTGTATTTTATTTTATAAAAATAAATCATTATAAATTTTAGTTGTCATATTTATCAAATTACATGAATAACCTTGCATGCAAACTCTCTTCTATTTAATCAAAGGGCAAAGAAGACATTCTCAACCCCACTAACTCACATTTTGCTAACCAATTTACCCCTTTACCCTTGCATGCAAATCTACCTAACTATATTGGAGGGTTACTCTTGTAAAATCTCAAACTCACTCACATTATAGTCAAATCAATGCATAAAAACAAGTCCAAGAAGTGATCATCACCTCACTTCACCCCACCACTTCACTCTCTTCTCCCTCCCTCCTCCCTCACCTCTCGGTTTTTCCCCTCCCCTCTCGGCAACCACCAAAACCGAGCCCCATCCCCTTCTTTCTTCAACTCTCACTCAAACAATCATCTTATATCCAAGTAATTTTACTCCCTATATGTTATTCTTATATATATTTCAAAAGTTTAGAGTGAAAAACCTATGTTTTGACCTTGCATGGTGATGTTTTTGTTAAACTCAAAGTGAACCTCCTTGTTTCTTGTGAATCTAAGGCTTTCACCATGAGATATAGTATCATAGGGTCAAGAATGGCTAGACATAAGAGTGTTACACTTATGAAATGTTGTTCTTACCCTAATCCATTCGGCCATGACTTGATAGGAGCCGAATGGATGGTGCTTTGTTGCCTTGTTACATTTTTGTGTATTTTGTGATGACAACGTGAATTTTATAGTAAAAGCTTGATAAAACCTTTTTGCATGCTAGTTGATCATTTAGTTGTAATCCATGTTAGGCTTGCATGTTGAATTATGATAAAAATTTATTTGGAAATCATGTTGCTTTGGCTTGAAAGATCCGAAAGCATGCATGCATGTAAATCACTTTTGATTTTTTTTGGAAGTTTTGATCATTTAGATTCATGTTGTTAGTGAGCCTTAATTTCAGTAGGAATAATGTATTAATATTGATTTATACTTCTTATTGCATGGTAATAATTCGTGGTTATCTATTATAAAAAAAATATATATATCTTGTTGCTTCAAGAGCATAAAGGTTTGTGATTTGTAAAGAGTAGTCTCTTTTGTTTTGCCATAGTTGCACCTTAGGTAAGGATGATCTCACCAAGGTTATTTTGAGAAAAAGGGAGTTAGTTCAGTAGAATACCATGTATAAGTCTTTGTTTAAGTTTTGAGTTGTTGTTAGATAGGTTTGTCAAGTCAAAGCCTTGGAAAAATGAGAGTTATAGTTTCTGCAGAAAAATCAGTTTAGTACCCTGAGGTTTAGAGTGAGTTTTGACCATGTCATTGATGTGCACTTTGAGGCCCAAGCTACCAGAAGTTAGTATAGGGATTATATAATAGGTTTTAGGAGTTGGTTGGAGGTTTGCATGTCATTTGGTTAGGTGCACAAGTAGAATAACAAAATCTGTCCAGAAGGGGACAGTTTTGTTGCAACTTAGAAATAGGGAGATTTGGCCATGTCATGGGTAGGCCCTCATTAGGCCCAATTGGGCCTTAGTTAGAGGGTATGTCATAGAAGTTTTTCCAACCATAGTTCATAGGATATGAGCTAGAACCATGTGTCACAAGTTAATTCAAGTCAGGGCATTTTCTGCCCAGAAAAACAGGGGAACCTTGGACTTTTAGCTTAGGCCCAAAAAGGCCCAAGCCAGGCCTTTGAGCCACATCAAGCTTGTGAGATTCCCTTAGGTCAGGAGAGTCTTGTGTAAAAATTTTGAAGAAAAACTTGTAGTTTAAGAGTGTCTAATGCACTCAAGAAACCTTAGTTACCATTCTGAAATTTGCACCAGTGAGCACTTTCACTTATCACATAGCTTTAGAACACTTAGAAGTGAGTATTAGGTCGACCACCATAGTTTTAAGATAGTATAAGGTCAGTAGAGCAAAAGGCACAAGTGAGGGTCAATAGGTTTTGGATAATTTAGGAAAGGCACATTGAGTTAGGAAGCCCAAATTTGAAGACTTTGTTTAGTTAGCGACCAAGTGACTTAAGTGGTGAGTCGAGATCATCCAAGCCTAGTGTGGCATTATGGTGTATATGATGTTATTTGGTATTAATATACGATATGTGATTATGTGGCTACGTGTGTACATTTGAAAATATAATGGTGGATATGAATTAAGTGCGTATAGGCCTAAGTGTCATCCATGTTTAATTTCGGGTTGTAAATAGGTTAAGATGGTAAGAATATATTATAATGAGGATTATTATTATTTATGTAGGATCTCGAGACGAGGGAAAACTTGCCATAAAAGTCGAGTGAAGCTCCAGTTGTTGCTCCTACCAGTCAGACCAGACCAGTCTATCTCAAGGAAAGTGATTCAACTTGACCTTCGTATTTACTGTAAACAGTTCATATATATATCGATGCAATTATCCTGAGTCATTTTGATATATTTAAATCAAGCGTATCTTTTGTTTATCTTTGAGTTACATAGAGATGCCATGAACCCTCGAGTACGTATTGCAAGTAGTTCAAAAGTCTTTCATGATAGTTTAATGCCATGATAAAATAGAGATTTGTTATAATACTTTATTGATCCTTTTGATTATCATGCTATTGATCCCTGAGAAATCTTGATATTGCACCCTGATGCTTTGATTCAACTCTTGAAATAACCTCGATAGAAACTTTATCTTGATACCTAAAAGCCAATCATTTCTTAAATTCATTCATGATTGTTTGATAACCCTATCCTTACCCTAAAGCTTGATACCCTATTATATCTTGAGCTGATGATCACTTTCTTTATATTTTAACACCTCTATCCTATTGGAACCAGTGATGCTTATCTTCTTGATGTTCTAATACCTATACCTTGTCTACAACCATTGCTTTAAGCCTAGTTTGGCATTACTCTTTCATATTATCCAATAGCCTTGCTCAATTTCCTTGTCAAAGTTCTTGTTTATGGAAACCTCTCAATTACCCTAATATAGTAAAGTCTAGTGGATCATGGCCCTGAGATTTAGTGTCATATTTCCAGTGTTTCAAGTTGATCTATAATCCCTTGATAAAAATGATTACAGTCGAAAGAGATTTTGTCATAAATCGGCATCAGTTTTTAAAATGATTAAAATGTGGATTTTTCAGTCCCAAAGGGGGATAAATGTGTTCTTTGAATGGTGGATCTGGACTGAGACGCGAGTCCTTTCCACACTTATATTAGGCTTAAAAGTTGCCTAGGGATTCCCAATAATATTTTAGAACCCAGCGAGGTTCGGGATTACTTCGCGGCTGATCACCGGCTGTAATCCGTAGCGTCATAAAATGATTTTGATTAAGAATGATTTTAAAATTGTTTTGATGCAAGCAAAATGATGCCAACTCACATAAGTTTTATCTCTCGTTATCATTGATTATGTCTTTCCATTGTCATTCCTAAAGGTATATCTCGATTTATGTCTTGCGTTGTACTGTTAGCACTTGTTGAGCTTTTGGCTCACTTCTTGCTTTACCCTGATATTACAGCTAGCAGCTATGGTTAGATTCAAGCAGACTGCCCGTAAGACCTGTGATGCTGATGCTTATGTTCGAGCTCAGGTAGAATAAGTAATAATAGCTGTGAGGATTCGGTATTTGTAATCAGATGTAATAGCTGGTAGTGATGGGCTGTTCCAAACCCTAAACTGTAAGATCTTGGATTGGTTGTGTATCCTTCATTAAAATGATGTAATAGCTATATTTATTTCGCTATTTAAGTTGGGGGTGTGACACATATGAATCTTCTCTTGGTTCGCAATTACCACATTTACTACCTTGTTCATAACCATTTTATCACATTGAAGTTTATTAACAAAAGTTTCTGATATGAAAGATCTCGTTGCTCCCGAATCAATCAATACTTTAGCTTCGACATTATTTAGTAAAAGTGTACCTGCTATCACCTCAGAGTTCTGAACAGCGTCCTTCATTTTCAAATCGAATATCCTTGTTGTTGCTTGCAGAGTTGTTGTAGGTGGTGGAGGTAATGCCAACACCTCAGCTGGCATGTTTGCACTGGTACTTGCCACATTCTTTAGAGCTTTAACTGGTCCGGTTGTCTTGCACTCCCTAGCTATGTGTCCAGTCTTTCCATACTTGTAACATGTAAGTCCTGGCTTCGGCATCTTACACTCGTTTGTCAAATGTCCCTTCTGATTGCACCTATAGCATGTCATGCTCAGCTTATTACACACTTCGGGGTGCCGTCTTCCACAATGCTTACATTCTGGTCTCTGAAATCTGTTTTCTCCAACTTGTCCTTGGCTTCCCTGGTTGTTCCCCTTTAGTTCTTGTCTTTTGCTCAAATTTTCCTTCTTTTGAAAATTTCCGCCCTTATGGAATCCAATCCTCTTTACATTCCGATCTTGTGAATTTCCAGCTTCAGACTTTTCTCCATAAAATGGAACCTTTCTCTTCTTGTTATCCCTTTCCTTTCTTGACTGCATCCCATTATTCTCAATCAGAGCAGCTTTCTGTAATACGCCTGCATAAGTATCAAGCTCAAACATAGCCACTCTATCTCTGATCCAAGGCTCTAATCCTTCTTGAAATCTCTTTGCTTTTTCCTCCTCATTGCTGGTATACTTTGTCAAAAACCTTGACAATTCTGTGAACTTCTTCTCATACTCCAGTGCAGACATATTCCTTTGCTTCAATTCAAGAAATTTAAGCTCCATCTTATTCTGCATGTTCTTAGGGTAATACTTTTCCAGAAATAACTTCTTAAATCTTTCCCAAGAAACTTCCTGATTTGCTTCCATAGCTTTTACTGATTCCCACCAATAGATGACTTCGCCCTTCAAGAAGTAAGTAGCATATGGTGTCTTCTGATCGTCCCCTAACTGTACCAACTCAAAAGCCCTTTCCATTTCCTTAATCCATGTGTTAGCTATTATTGGATCAGTGGTATCATGAAATGCAGGTGGGTTCACATTCTGAAAAGCCTTGAAAGTAACAACTTGTCGAGGTGGTACTGGTGGATCAGGTGGTTGGTGTGGTTCACGGTTATCTTGGTTTTCAAATTGTTCTTGAAGAGTTAGTTGTTGTTGAGCTATAACATTTGTTTGCTGTTGTAAGGTTTCCAGTAATCGAAGAATATTTAGATTTGTGGTAGATGTGGTTGTTGGGTTCTTCTTTTTGGGTGGCATGATCCTGAAATCAGGTATGAATAATGAAATAATTTGAGGGTGTCGCATGGCATTCTTATTTACATATGAGGTCAAGTTTTAAATTAAACAAATATGGTGATGCATATAAAGGCGTAAGATAACAGTTGAAAGTAAATGGAATGATAGTGCATAATAATTGAAATTTAAAGGTCATAATACATCAAGATTAGGATAAAGTCTGATTCTTGGAATAACATGCTAATTTAAAGGAAACAACTGGGAATTCTACAAAGTCAGATAATACAACAACATGAAAGGTAGATAAATGGAAAGAACTAAGGCTCCACTCCATCGGAACGGGGCTTGGTAGTCTTCTCCTCTCGACGCGTCTTCACAATGCTCTGGAGCTCATCCGCCACCATCTGGATGATATACATACTGGTACGGTCTCGGTGTGATGGCATTTCCTCAAGCTTAGTGTTGACGTACCGAACCAAAGTTTCAAGTCTCGCAGTCATCTGCTCCTTAGGCTTCCCTTTATAGTTTTGATTGTTCGAATACACGTTCTTTAATCGTTCTATCAGTCGGTCGTACTTGCCCTGAAGCATGTCAAACTCGCGCCTCAACTCAGCATACACGGAGAAAGCAATAGTGTCGTCCGACCCAGAGGATGACGAGGAGTGCGCCCTTTGCTGACAAACCATACATAGATATATAAGAGGAGTATTAATAATAAATTTACTTAACCTACTCTCTGACATATTATCTATAACCTATACATATATCCTATAACCTATTTGGGCTGTCCAGGGACTCTAAACCGTAGCTCTGATACCAAAACCCGTCACACCCCCAACTTAACAATACATAAAATATAACTATTACAATATTTAAAAGAAAGTGAATACAACTGAATCCAAGATCTTACAGTTTAGAGTTTGGAACAGCCCAACACTATTAACTATTATAACTGGTTTTAATATCGAGTCCTCATACAAAACTATCTCTTATTCTACCTGAGCTCGGACATACGCATCGGCATCACAAGTCTTACGTATTGTCTGCTTGAATCTAACCATAGCTGCTAGCTGTAATATCAGGGTTAAAGCAAGTAGTGAGCCAAATGCTCAACAAGTGCTAAACAATACGATACAAAACATAAATCGAGATATATATTAAAGAATGACAATGTGAAGATATAACTAATAATAATAAGAGATGAACTTTTGGGTGATGGCATCATTTGCTTGTATCAAAACATTTTCAAAATCATTTCTTAATCAAAAACCATTTTATGACGCTACGGATTACAGCCGGTGATCAGCCGCGAAGTAATCCCGAACCTCACTGGGTTCTAAAATATTAATGGGATCCTGAGGCAACTTTTAAGCCTACAATATCAGAGTGGAAAGGACTTGTGTCTCAGTCCAGATCCACTATTTAAAGAAAATATTTATCCCCCTTTGGGACTGAAAATCCAAATTTTAATCATTTCAAAAACTGATGCCGATTGATAATAAAATTTCTTAAACAGAAAACATCTTTATGAAGGGATTGTAGATTGACTTGAAATACTGGAATTATGTTCACTAAATCTTAGGCCATGATCCACTAGACTTTACTCTATCAGGGTAATTGAAAGGTTTCCATTTACAAGAATTTTGACAAGGAGATTTAGTAGGGTTATTGGATAATATGAAAGAGTAATGCCAAACTAGGCTTAAAGCAATGGTTTTAGATAAGGTATAGGTATTAGAACATCAAGAAGATAAGCATTACTAGTTACAAGTATGATAGAGGTGTTAAAATATAAAGAAAGTGATCATTAGCTCAAGGTATATCAGGATGTCAAGCATTAGGGTAAGGATAGGGTTAACAAACAATCGTGAACGACTTTAAAGAATAATTGGCTTTTAGGTATCAAGATAAAGTTTCTATCGGGGTTCTTACAAGAGTTAAATCAAGCATCAGGGTACAAAATCAAGATTTCTCAGTAATCAATAGCATGTTAATCAAAAGGATCAATCAAGTATTATAACCATTCTCTATTTTATCATGGAATCCCAATTACTTTGGTATACTAGCATGGTATGATTTTTGATCTACTTGCAATAAGTACTTGAGGGTTCATGGCATTTCTATATATTACGAAGATAGATTTGAGAATCACTTGGTCCGGGTATAACAAGATAAATCAGGTTACTCACATCATATATATAAGAACTAGTTATCACATATTCGCAGTGTAAACTAAAAAGTAGGTTAAATCACTTGCCTTGAGAAAGCTGGACTGGACTGGACTGGAAAGTAGGAGCAACTGGAAGCTTTACTCGACCTTTATGGCAAGTTTACCCTCGTCTCGAGATCCTACACAATTAATAATAACCTCATTATAATATATTGTCACCAACGCAACCTATTCATAACCAGAAATTAAACACAAATGGCACTTAGGCCTATATGCACGTAATTTATAATCACCTTATAAACATAATAGTAAACATAGCCACATATACTCACATACCATATTTTAAATACCAAATAATATCACACACACACCATATTGCAACACTGGGCTTGGATGATCTCGTTCCACAACTTAAGTCACTTGATCGCTAAACTAGACAAAGTCTCCAAATTTTGGCCTCCTAACTCGATGTGCCTTTTCTAAACTATCCAAAACCTATTGACCCTCACTTGGGCCTTTCACTCTACTGGCTTTATGCTATCTTGCAAACTTGATGTGGCTCAAGGCCCAAAACTTCTACACTAGACTCTTCTGATCATAAGGCAACTTCCAAACTTGATGTGGCTCAAGGGCCTAGCTTGGGCCTCCCTAGGCCTAAGCTTAAAGTCCATGGTTCCCCAGCTTTTCTGGGCAGAAAAGGTCCTGACTTGAACTAACTTGTGACACATTATTATAACTCAAATCCTATGAAATATGGCTGTAAAAACTCCTCTGACACTCCCTCTAACTAAGGCCCAACAGGGCCAAATGAGGGTCTACCTATGACATGGTCAAAACTTCCTATTTCTAAGTTGCAACAAAACTGTCCCCTGCTGGACAGATTTTGTGATTCCACTCATGCACCTAACGAAACGTCTTACAAACCTCCAACAAATACCTAAAACCTATTATATACTCCTAGTTCTAGCTTCTGGTGGCTTGGGCCTCAAAGTGCACAATAAATGCTCATTCAAAACTTTCCCATAAACTAGTGCATCAAATCTTGAAAAATGCAAACACTAACTAATCCCTTTCCACCTTGACTCCCACTTATTAACCAAACATCCAACCTTTACCAAAGCAAACCTACTGCATCAACATCCTAAAATAGTGCTTCAACAGGAGTGGAGATCATCCATGCCCTAGAACACCAACATGCAAATAAAAATATAACATGCAACTCATGGAAAACACTTAACAAGATTTCGGCTAAAACATAGAGTTTAAATTCTTGTAAATTCGACTTGTACCTATTACTCAACCTTATATCTTCTCTAAACTATTATTAAGAAATATATCATGGAAACAACCTATTTCAAGCATAAATAATTCGAATTTATAGATTTTTAAACATGAAAACATGATTTCGAGAAGAGTAGCATACACAACATGGTTGATCATCATATTAACATCTTAAAACTAGAATGCATGGCTAAACATGATTATATAGGGAAATTTCAGTAGCATGCAAAGGTTTTTAAATCATGATTTCTCCATAAAACACTTAGTTAAAACATATATAAAATGTATCTCAAAGAGAGCTCTTGAATTCACAAGAATCAAGAGTTTCTCTTTGGAGATCACACAAAAGCTACACATACAACCATGAAACTTCATCTCCCAAATCACAAAACTCTTGGGAAGTATATAAAATAAATATAGGTGGAAGAATTACACTAGGGAAGATGAGAAATGGGATGGAAAAATGGAAGGGAGTGGGGGAGGGGGTTCTCGGCCGAGAGCAAGGAGTGGGGGGAAGAGAGAAAAAGAGAGGTGAGTTGGAGTGTGGAGTGAGTGAAAATGATTTCTCATATTTTGGTTTTGGTTTTATTCCTTTGATTGACTAAAAGAAATTAGTGGAAATGAGAATGTACAAGAATACCCACTAGCTAAAGTTAGGCCATTTTGCATGCAAGGTTAATGTGGTAATTTGGTTGACAACAAGTGAGTTAGTGGGGTTGGAAAGGTCTCCTTTGCCCTTTAATAGAATGGAAGAGTGATTTGCATGCAAGGGTTTCCATGTAATTTTCTAATTATAACAAATAAATTTTTAAAGATTTATTTTTATAAAATAAAATACAAGTTCAAAAATTATAAAATTTATACCATAAAATAACTTGGATTTTTAGAAATTTTATAAGATCACTTTTGAAATTTGTGAATGAAATAACTTTTAAAAGAAAATTTTTCCAAGGTTTAGAATATTCCTTATATATCAAAAATAAGGGAAATAAATAAACTTTTGCTTTGAAAAAAATCATATTCTACATAAAGCAATTTATAATGCAGAAATTTTCATTCACATAACGTACAATCATTAAGTATATTTACATTCGGCTCTAATATTATACAAAGTTCACAAATAATATTACACAAAGTGTCGGTCGTAACAATGAAGACGTTGTCTAAAGTACCAGAAAGGATTCCAGTGAAAGTACAGTTGTTTATTGACAGTCGGTGTTTGAGCGATAAAGTTGTTGCAAGCTTAACAATATAATTAAGGCTATAATACAAAGACCTGAATCGGAGTTAGTCGTATGTGAACCAGACCAGTTGCACTATACGTCAACATATCGTGAAAGGAATCTGGGTATTATTTTTAGAAGAATTGTTAAGTTGAGGAACGTACTTGGATTGAACGTTTAACTGTTAAAATACGAGAAGAGGTGCGCGGGGTATTGAGCTAAACAACTCGAGGGATTGACCTAGTTTAAAGTTTAACTGTCAACTTAAATAAATTTATTTAATGGACTTTAGTATAATTTATTTAATAAACTTAAAATGATTTATTTTATAAACTTTAAATAAGTTTATTCTATAAATCTAAATTAGTTTATTTATATAAGTTATATTTAAGATTATTTTATAAATTAATTTAGTTACAATTTAAACTTAAATAAAAAGGAAAAAAAAGGAAAAAGAAAAGAAAAAAGAAAAAAAGAAAAAGAAAAAAAGAAAATAAAACAAAAAGGAAAAAGAAAAAAAACAAGAAAAACCAAAAAACAAACAAAAGGAAATAGAAGGAGGTGAGTGTTCGCAAGTACAATTCATGTACTAGTGCACCTACAAGGTCGCAGGTAACTACTTGTATGTTTTTTTTGGTAAAAGAACACTACTCCCTCCTGGTCGCAGATAACATTAGGCATGAAAAATAATCTAAGGAAAAAAAGCCTCTCGTCCCTGTGGTCGCAAGTAAAGCTTTTGAAAATTAACTAAGTACAATTCATCCCTCCATATGCGCAAGTAAGTGATAGAAGCCCTGGACACAACTAACTCCTCATCCACTACTTTATTGTACAATCATTTTATTTGTGTGGTTCAATTTTAGCCAAACATATTAATTGATATAAAGACTACACTCAACAGCAGATCAGCAATCAAGATTGAATTTGTTCTGTTCATCTTCTCTCCCAAAAGAGGTGAAGAACTGAAGCAAAGAGATACAAAGGAGATATACACAGAAATCCACATAAGTTATACTTCTCACCGGAGTAACGATATAATCCCCGATTTAACTCTTGTATATTCATAGGAGCATTATAAACTTTACCTGGTAATTAAATCCTTAGATAAACAAAAGCTAGAACATTGTATAAGATTTAATTTGTTGATCTTTGTAGTAGCTAGGAACTTTGTTGTTCTTAGACTATAGTCGGTTAATTTATTACCAGAGTGTAGCAACACCCCTCACGGATTTATATATGAATATATATTTCCCCGAATAGCTTGTGTTCCACATTTTACTGTTCTAAACACTACTCACCTCAAGAACACGGAACTACTAACCGAACACTAAATTTAATATACACAAAAGATTTGAAAGAATTTTTTAATTTAGTGAGTATCGTATTCAAACTTCCCTTCTACGATACTTCGGGACCTAAAAATAACCTAGCACCAAAAAATTTCCTAGGTGAATTTGTGCGCAAGTAATTAATCCTTGAAGGTACTAGGAGTCGCCAGTGAGATTCTAGATGCTTGGATGCGCAAGTAAGGAGTTCTAGCAACCTTGTATGCGCAACTAACATGAATGAATAAAGGAAAGCTTCAAGGAACCACTCCCTAGTCTCCACTTACAAGATACACCAAGGAAAAATGCTTATTAGGCTTCATCTATTCGCAAGTTAGAACTTGGAGGATTAAGCAAGTGCTAAAACTTTTCCAAGTATACGCAGGTAAAGAAATGAGCTCTCTTGGTCGCTAGTCATCTCTCAGCCACAACTTTATTGATTAAATCAATTGATTTATGTGGTAGATATTCAGACACGTATTTCTATTTGATATAAAGTCTAAAGAACAGAAACAGAAACAGAAGAAGAACAATTGATTTTGTATTATTTGTTCATCTTCTCTCTCACGAGAGCTGATGAAATAAGAAACAAAGAAATACAGAGAAGCTCAGGCACATCGATTATCCGTTTAACTTCTCACAAGAGAAACATTATAATGCCCGATTTAACGCTCGTTAATTTATAGAGGCATTATAATCGTTATCCGAAAATTAGATTCTTGAATAAACAAAAAGCTATATCATTGTGTAAGATTTAATTTATTTATAATTATAGAAGCAAGAACATTTTTGTTCTTGGATTTTAGTCGGCTAATTTATTTACCGGATTGTAGCAACACCCCCGAGGATTTATATATGAATATATATACTTCCCCAGATATCTTGCGTTTGTTAATTTACTATTCTAAACATTATTCACCTCAAGAACACGGAACCATTAACCGAACATTAAATTATATATCCGCAAAATATTTGAATTTTTTTTTAATTTAGTGAGTATCATATTCAGCCCCCATTCTACGATACTTTGGGACCTAACAAGCATGGTGAAGAATAATGCTGTAAATTTAAAAATGTCCTAAGTCAAATGTCAAGAAGTCACGGATCATGGAATATCGAGAAGTATTTCTAGAAGTCAATTTGGCCTTTAGGAAAGTCAATTTACTTGTGGAGAAGTCAAATTGGCCTAAAAAAGTGGAGATGTCGACAAGTCAATTAGGCATGTAGAGAAGTGAAGATGTGGACAAGTCATTTACACATATAGTGAAGTGCAGATATCGATAAATCATTTACACATGTAGAGAAGTGAAGATATCGAAAAATCAAAATATATGTAGAGAGGTGGAGATATACCAAGCCATTCTATATTGCGATTGTTAGGGCGAAAACACGCGCTAATATTCACGCAAGTATACGCGTTCGCAAGTAATATAGAATACTTTCTAGTTCGTTCCCTCAGAGACTCAGACTAAATTATTGACTAATTAAACTCACTCACCAATGTATGATTACTTCTCAATGTTAAGATAATAACACTTAAAATTGTTGATTAAATATTAACTATAATTAACTACTTAATTAACCACTTAACTAACACTTCAATTTATCAATAATAAAACACTCATGAGATCACAACTTCATTATTACTTCCTTCTATAGCCATTGTTATTACCTTTAGCATGTGACAGTGATGATATTAATCGAATAACACGAAACTGATAAAAGCCAACTTTCATTGTACTAATACCATTCTACCAAGCATCCACAATTAAGATAGAAGTTGAATAGTCATCAATTATGTTGAGTTCTTATATGTCTACAGAAATTGACAACACAACGATTTAAGCTCAAGTTATTCCTTTTGATTACATAGGGCAAATAAAACTGTTAGAGTTACCCGCTAATCATGCTCAACGTACATGAACCTATGCTAGCATGGCAAGTTCTAAATCTCAAGATCCACCGTCGCTTTACAAGAGATTAACACCCTATCTTATATGTTCGCGACGCACATAAGACGAATACGCACAACCAATACTAGATATCATGCAATCATCACACACTAAAGTATTAAACAATTAACTAAAGAATTCCATAATAAATCCGTTGCAACCCCATGATCACGATTAGCCCATAATAGAACTTATCGCCATCATGGGTTCATATGAAATCATGACAAACAAACACAAGAAAATAATAACTAAACTAACTATATTAAAACAGAGTATGTCACAAGAGTAAATAAGTCAAAGTAAGAAAACTAGCATCCAACGTTACAACAAAACAAGAATCACAAGAAAATATGCTTCCTCTTCGTTGCGGTGTGCTAAATCGGTCTTCTTCCTTATCTCCTTCGCTTCTTGCGTAAAACACAATCTAAAACATAATCCCCTTAATACTCTCTGTGAAAATGTCTCAAATCTACCTATATAATAGTCCCATAAAACTCAGATTACATAGAAGTTGGAAGCCAAACAGAAGTAGAAGTCTAAAATAATTTATCTTTTTCCCCGACCCTGCGCGGCCGCTCAGCATAGCTGCGCGGGCGCGCAGGTTGCTGCGCGGCCGCTCAGCATTGCTGTGCGGGCGCGCAGGCCTCTACTGGAAAAAATCCAGGTTTGCTCCGTTTCTTCGCCGTAATCTGCCCATTCCTTTCCTCTCGCAATGGTGAACACATGCTAAGGCTTATTCTTGATGATTCCTCCCCCGAAATGCAACTAATACCCTGAAATGCATAAACACTAGAAAAACGCATCAAATACACAAAATACTTGATTTCAAGACACCAATTTAAGCCATTTTAAGACGTTCTAAGTGGTATAAAATGCCACTTATCACACCCCCAAACTTAAATCGATGTTTGTCCTCAAGCGTCACAGACTCAAAAACAAATAAAAATATGCATGAATGCAATCTATATGAAAATGCAACGATCCCCCTTACTACAATTAACCAACCAAATTGTCACATCTCAACGAATGCAGTTAGACAACTAAAGATCAATAAACTCATGCAAACGGACATACAGCCAGAAACGTGGTGTGTGCAAATGCTTAACAGATATGCTTCGGAACTAGACCAATTACTATGACTAGACTATCCTCAAGGCAATCCTACGATTATACAAAGAATAAAAATTCTAGGCACAAAGTGATATACAACACTACAAGAACTCTAGAGCTTACTACGGAATCGTGCTTTTTATTTACAACTCAAATGCTTATTTGACCGTGCAATGAGTGAGGTCCACAAAAGACTTATACAATGGTATCCATGTAACGAGCGTTAGGTTAGCGGATCCCAGACTCTAAAAGCCTTAGGTCACTAGGCACAAAGTCCCCTAAGAACTTAATAACTCGAATACCAAAGAGCCCACTCTTGATCAATTATGCAAATTTTTTTTTTTAATAACTTTTGTGCAAGTGCGTTTCGCTCTATCTTGCTCAACCCTAGACTACTCGCAACATATGCGAGCCGGATACTAGCCATTTGACGCCTAGCCACAACTAGCAACAACTTCCATATTTTTTTTCTCCAAAATTTTTTCTTTTTTCATGTCTTTATCACTAAGAACCTATAATCGAATTCTAAGCATAATAAGTAGATTGACCTTGAAAACCACCAAATCATAACAACAATCTAGCCCTTACGCATTCTTTAAGACTTAGTGGACTTACAATTGTTTCTAGCATGCATATCAACCTACACAACTTAATATCACTTTAATGCTATCACTACACTCGCATCAATATCACAATTCAGTCGATAACTTATTGCAAAAGGGATCATGGTAAATGCATGAGCTACATGACATTCATAAAAAAAACTAAATGGCATAAATTATGCAACTATATGAACTAAACTATCATGAATATGCAACTAAATGACACACACACAATATTCCTTAACTACCACCCCCAAACTAAAAATCTTCACTGTCCTCAGTGAAAGTAGTAGAAAGGAACACAGGGTATACCTACTCGGAGTCATCATCATCATCACCCTCAGTGGGTGGAGTATCAGGCGGTGGGTATGCAGAGTCCTCACCAAAAACTGGCCACTGGATATCAGCTCCAAGGCCTCGAAAAGCAGTCCCTAACGCAAGGGTGAGCTCCTGAGCAAACCTGCTCTGCGTCTCATACATGGCATCCATCCACCGTGAAAGCCTCCTATACTGGGCATCACCCATCCCAGCACCCTCCTAAGCTCTCGAAGAACCAGCCTCATCACGCCCTGGCCTAGCCATAGTAGCACCTCGTGCTGGACGCCCTCCTGGAAGACGATAACCCAGCCCATGCTCCTCAGGCTCACCACCGGTCCACTCCTGCATCCCATTCAGAGTGCCAGAATCAATCGGAGCGGCTGGCAACTGCAACTGCTCATGAGCCGGCCAGTTCACTCCCACTGCTCGGCATAGCTTCGTAACCGTGGATGCATAAGGGATGTTCATATGCTTTGCTCCCCTCAAAAACTTCAGAATTCCTTGGTAGATAAACTCACAAAGGTCCACATAGTACTCATCATGCAGAATTCCCCACAACAACTGTGCTCTCTCAACTGTGACCTCGTGTGCATGCGAAGAAGGCAAAATATTAGCACAAATAAATGCATTCCATGCACGGGCATACCAGTTCATGGCAGTCGCCGGAAAGTGACGATACTCATTATTGCCTGTACTGCAGGTCCAAACTGTGCCCGGGCGACAGAGAGTCGCACAAATCAAATCCAAGTCAAAATCCTCAGCAGTCTTTTCATTCCAGTTCTCCTCCTCGGGCTTCCTCTCTCGCTGTCCAATCACACGGCGAATCGCCGCAGGATGATAATCAACCGTCAGCCCACGGACCACAGAAAACCCATTCTTTTCAGCCTTCGCGTTCGCGTAGAACTCGCGAACAACGCTCATCGGTACTGCTTCGGGTGACTCATAAAAAGCTATCCACCCCTTCTCTGCAATCATGGGCAACAACTCACCATCCCTCCCTGATGGTAAAAACCCCCTCTCCTTCAGAATCGGCTTCCCCAACAGCCTAGTGTACTCCTCCTCCGCAGCTCTGTCAGTTAACCGAGGCCTTGCAGCAGTACCCCTCGATGAATCAGCAGTAGGAACTGTGCTGCTGCTGTCAATAGTGCGTGCTCTCTTGGGTGCCATTGATTCGTGAATAAAAGTGTGTAAGAACTGGTTTTTGATGTTTGTGAGAGGGTTTAAGTGTAGGAAGTTTTGTGGGAGATATGTAGGATAGGTGTATGTATATATAGGGTGTGGATTAGATTAGGGTTTGGGAATTAAGGGATAAAATGATGGGGTAGTGGGAACAATTCGTGGGTTTATGGACTAAAACTGTTTTTGTGTTTTTGTTTTTTTTTTTTTTTCTGAACTGTAAAAAAAATTTCTGGAACTCGACCCCTGCGCGGCCGCTCAGCATAGCTGTGCGGGCGCGCAGAGGGTCTCTGGAAAAAAAAATTTTCAGCCCCTGTTTTCTGATTTTTTTGTGTTTTTGGATAGGTTATTAACTTCTAAGGGTTCCTGTAACAACAATTCATGGGTTGCCTCCCACGCAGCGCTTCTTTTTCGTCATTAGCTTGACGTTCCGTACCTTTCTCAAGTAGTCAACAAAATGGCACTAACCACCTCTCAGTTTGCCATGTCCCCATAGTAGTGCTTCAACCGCTGACCGTTAACCTTGAATGCTTGGTCCGAATCATTCTCAAAAATTTCCACCGCTCCATGTGGAAACACAGTTTTGACAATAAAAGGTCCAGACCACCTTGATTTCAACTTCCCAGGAAAAAGTCGGAGCCGAGAGTTGAATAAAAGAACTTGTTGCCCTGGCACAAATAACTTAGGATGTAGCTTCCTATCGTGCCACCTCTTCACCTTTTCCTTATACATTTTGTTATTCTCGTACGCTTGAAGTCGAAATTTATCAAGTTCATTAAGCTGAAGCATTCTTTTCTTACCAGCTGCATCTAAATCCAGGTTCAATTTCTTCAATGCCCAGTAGGCCTTATGCTCAAGCTCCGCAGGTAGATGACATCCCTTACCGTACACCAACTGGAACGGTGACATCCCAAGTGGAGTTTTGTATGCTGTTCTGTAAGCCCAAACAGCTTCATCGAGCTTTAAAGACCAATCCTTCCTTGACGGACAAACAACCTTCTCTAGAATGCGCTTTATCTCTCTGTTAGACACTTCCGCTTGACCATTTGTTTGCGGATGATAGGCAGTAGCTACTCGATGATTCACATTATAACGCTGCATCATAGAAGTGAACTTACGGTTGCAAAAATGCGATCCTTCATCACTTATGATTACCCGAGGTGTTCCAAACCTTGTGAAAATTTGCTTATGAAGAAAATTTAGCACTGCCTTTGCATCATTTGTCGGTAAAGCTTTAACTTCAACCCATTTTGAGACATAATCGACTTCCAGCAAGATGTACTGATTATTGCAAGACGCGATAAAAGGCCCCATGAAATTGATTCCCCACACATCAAAGACCTCGACTTCAAGCATCACATTTAATGGTCTCATCCTTCCTTGACAAATTTCCCACTCTTTGGCAACGATCACACCTTAAAACAAACTGATGAGCATCCTTGAACAAAGTAGGCCAGAAAAAACCTGCTTGCAGAATACGAGCTGCTGTCTTCTCACCTCCATAGTGTCCACCATAAACCGTGGAATGGCAGTCTCGTAATATCCCCTCCGTCTCACAGAACGGGATACATCTCCTGATGATCTGGTCAGCTCCCTGTCTAAACAAATATGGTTCATCCCACATATACCACTTCACCTCATGCAGAAACTTCTTCTTTTGAGCGGATGTCAACTTAAGAGGCATTATATTGCTGACGAGATAGTTTACAATATCTGCAAACCATGGTTCTTCATCCTGAATTGCAAACAACTGCTCATCCGGAAAAGATTCATTGATTAACGTCCTATCTTGTGAAGTAGAATCGGGATTCTCCAACCTAGAGAGATGGTCAGCTACTTGATTCTCAGTACCTTTTCTATCTTTGATCTCTAACTCAAATTCCTGAAGTAAAAGCACCCAACGAATGAGTCTCGACTTCGAATCCTTCTTAGAAACCAGATAGCGAATAGCTGCATGATCAGTGAATACTGTTACTTTCATACCAAGCAGATAAGATCGAAATTTCTCAAAGCCAAAGACTATAGCCAAAAGCTCCTTCTCAGTAGTGGTGTAGTTCAATTGGGCACCATTTAAAGTCTTACTCGCATAGTAGACCACATGGAAGAGATTTATCTTGCGCTGTCCCAGAACTGCACCTACCGCATAATCACTCGCATCACACATCATCTCAAACGGTTCTGTCCAATCTGGTGCTGTAATAACTGGTGCAGTGATCAAACTCTTCTTGAGAGTCTCGAATGCTGCCAAACATTCATCATCAAATTTGAACGGCACATCGTTCTCAAGCAAATTGCACAACGGCTTAGATATCTTTGAAAAGTCCTTGATGAATCGCCGATAAAAACCCGCATGACCAAGAAAACTACGGATTCCTTTCACAGAATTAGGTGGGGGAAGATTTTCAATGACTCCCACTTTGGCCTTGTCCACCTCCAGACCCTTGCTAGAGACCTTATGCCCAAGGATAATGCCTTCACGCACCATAAAATGACATTTCTCCCAATTAAGCACCAAATTAGTTTCCACGCATCTTTTGAGTACGGCGCGCAGATTATTCAAACATTCATCATATGAGTGTCCAAAGACGGAGAAGTCATCCATGAACACTTCGACGTTATTTCCAATCATGTCAGAGAATATAGCCATCATACATCTCTGAAAAGTGGTCGGGGCGCCACATAACCCAAACGAAACTCTGCGAAAAGCAAATGTGCCAAATGGACAAGTGAAGGTAGTCTTTTCCTGATCCTCTGGTGCAATACAAATCTGATTATACCCGGAATAACCATCCAGAAGACAAAAATACTCATGAACCGCCAATCTGTCAAGCATTTGATCAATAAATGGAAGGGGGAAGTGATCCTTCCTTGTGGCTTTGTTCAATTTTCTATAATCCATGCATACTCTCCATCCTGTAACTGTTCGAGTAGGGATGAGCTCATTCTTTTCATTTACGACCACAGTGATACCTCCCTTCTTAGGTACACATTGTACGGGGCTCACCCACGAGCTGTCAGAAATAGGATAAATGATGCCTGCATCTAGCCATTTCAGAATTTCTTTCTTCACCACCTCCTTCATGATGGGATTCAGTCTTCACTGCTGTTCCACAGTTGGCTTACTACCTTCCTCTAGCAGAATTTTATGCATACAATATGAAGGACTTATCCCCTTGATGTCTGCTATGGTCCATCCTATAGCCGATTTGAATTCTCTCAAAATCCTTAAGACTTCCTCACTACCTGAAAGGTCAGATGAAATAATAACAGGTAACGTAGATGAATCACCTAAAAAAGCATACCTCAAGTGTTCAGGTAATGGTTTGAGCTCCAAGGTAGGTGCTTCCTCTATTGATGGTTTGAGCTTCCCTTCAGCATTCTTAAGGTCAGAAGTACCAAGAGATTCAAATGGTATGTCCAGCTTTCGCTTCCATGGAGAAGCGTTCAGATATTGTAATTGCTCGTTGCTATCTTCATCATCGCTGTCAAAATCCCCCACTAAGGCCTTTTCCAATGCATCAGACATTAGCATGTGATCGAGTTCCGAAGTAACCGCAGTATCAATCACATCCACTTTTAAGCACTCCTCATCTTCTGTAGGGAATTTCATTGCCTTGAATACATTGAAGGTCACATCCTGATCTTGGACCCGCATAGTAAGTTCACCTTTTTGCACATCTATCAAGGTACGGCCAGTAGCCAAGAAAGGCCTTCCCAAGATTATGGGAATCTTCTTATCTTCCTCAAAATCCAGAATAACAAAATCTGCTAGAAAGAAGAGCTTATCCACCTTGACGAGCACATCCTCAACTATGCCCCTTGGGTAAGTAATGGAACGGTCAGCCAATTGTAGCGACATGTATGTGGGTTTTGGATCAGGCAGATCCAGCTTTTTAAAGATCGACAACGGCATCAGACTAATGCTTGCTCCCAA
Source organism: Apium graveolens (assembly GCF_009905375.1). Taxonomy (NCBI): domain Eukaryota; kingdom Viridiplantae; phylum Streptophyta; class Magnoliopsida; order Apiales; family Apiaceae; genus Apium; species Apium graveolens. The sequence goes on from NC_133654.1 coordinate 54,076,800, forward strand.
ATCACAAAGGCACTTGTCAAAAGTTAGATTGCCAATGGTGCAAGGAATGGTGAAGCTTCCTGGATCTTTCAGTTTTGGTGGTAACTTTTGCTGCAGAACAGCGCTGCATTCTTCCGTGAGAGCAACGGTTTCAAGGTCTTCCAGTTTCACCTTCCTTGCAAGAATAGTCTTCATAAACTTCGCATAACTAGGCATTTGTTCCAGAGCCTCAGCGAAAGGTATATTGATGTGAAGTTTCTTGAACACCTCCAGAAACTTCCCGAACTGTCTATCCAGCTTTTGTTGCTGCAATCTCTTAGGAAAAGGTGGTGGAGGATAGAGTTGTTTCTCCCCTGTATTAGCCTCAGGCAGAGTGTGTTCAACAGTAGTCTTCCTTGGTTCCGCCGCTTTCTCCTTTTGCTTAGATTCTTCATCTCTAACTTCAGCTTCGACTTCCTTTGCCTTTTCAGCATCAGCCACTTTTCCAGACCTTAAGGTAATAGCCTTGACTTGCTCTTTAGCTTCCTTCCTGCCTGGTACTTCTGTGTCACTGGGAAGAGTGCCAGGTTGACGATTGATCACTGCATTGGCTAATTGACCGATTTGATTTTCCAAGGTCTTGATAGAAACCGCCTGACTTTTGCACAACAGCTTAAGTTCCTCAAAATCAGCACTAGTGGGTGCAGCTGTACTTCCCTGTTGAGGATATGATTGCCTTGTAGAATACTGTTGTGGTTGCTGGAATCCAGGTGGGTTAAACTGTTTACTCACTCCTTGCTGATATGGTGGCTGAATAGCATTCTGATTATTCCCCCAGCTGAAATTTGGATGATTTCTGTTATTAGGATGATAGGTCGCTGGCACAGGCTGCTGTTGTCGCTGATAATTATTCACATACTGAACAGATTCGTTGACAAGAGAACACTGATCCGTAGCATGAGAACCTGCACAAAGCTCACAAACCATAGCTATTTGATTAACTCCATACGTAGCCAGAGAATCAACCTTCATTGATAGCGGTTGGAGCTGGGCTGCAATAGCGGTGGCTGCATCAACTTCCAGAATACCTGCTACCTTGCCTGACGTCATCCTCTGAGTTGGGTTTTGATGCTCATTTGCAGCCATCGTCTCTATAAGATTATACGCCTCAGTATAGCTTTTAGCCCATAAGGCTCCTCCAGCTGCTGCATCGAGCATGGGCCGAGATTGGGCCCCCAAACCATTATAGAAACCAGTGATCACCATCCAATCCGGCATTCCATGATGTGGACATTTTCTCAATATTTCCTTGTAGCGTTCCCAAGCCTCGCACATAGATTCTGTAGGTTGCTGCGCAAACTGAGTAAGAGCACTCCTCATAGCAGCAGTCTTTGCCATCGGATAAAACTTCACCAGAAACTTTTGCACAAGATCTTGCCACGTAGTGATGGACCCAGCTGGTTCAGAATGTAACCAGTCTTTAGCCTTGTCCCTTAGTGAGAATGGGAAAAGCCTCAACTTGATAGCCTCATCAGTCACGCCATTATACTTAAAAGTGCTGCAGATCTCGACAAAATTCCTTATGTGCATGTTGGGGTCTTCAGTTGCCGCTCCTCCAAAAGAAACAGAATTCTGCACCATCTGAATAGTGCCCGGCTTGATTTCAAAGGTGTTAGCTTGAATAGCCGGATGAAGGATGCTTGACTGAATGTCATCAATTTTAGGCCGAGAAAAATCCATAAGAGTTGGATCAGCTTGAACAATACGATCTCCCATGTTTACTGGTTCTTTCTGCTCAGTTCCTGAATCCGAATCCTCAAAATCTAACTTCTCCGGAATATCAAGAACTTCGTCTGTCTCCTCAGCTGTATCTAAAGTCCTCTTGCGAGCACGAGAACGAGTTTGCATAAACGCTTGCTAAAGTACCTGAAACACAACCGAAAAGAGTAAGTAACTACTACGTCCTAATCACTGAGTCCTAATGACCAATGATGGTAAGTACATAAACTAAACAAATACGCCGAGTCCCCGGCAGCGGCGCCAAAAACTTGTTAGGGCGAAAACACGCGCTAATATTCACGCAAGTATACGCATTCGCAAGTAATATAGAATACTTTCTAGTTCGTTCCCTCAGAGACTCAGACTAAATTATTGTCTAATTAAACTCACTCACCAATGTATGATTACTTCTCAATGTTAAGATAATAACACTTAAAATTGTTGATTAAATATTAACTATAATTAACTACTTAATTAACCACTTAACTAACACTTCAATTTATTAATAATAAAACACTCATGAGATCACAACTTCATTATTACTTCCTTCTATAGCCATTGTTATTACCTTTAGCATGTGACAGTGATGATATTAATCGAATAACACGAAACTGATAAAAGCCAACTTTCATTGTACTAATACCATTCTACCAAGCATCAACAATTAAGATAGAAGTTGAATAGTCATCAATTATGTTGAGTTCCTATATGTCTACAGAAATTGACAACACAACGATTTAAGCTCAAATTATTCCTTTTGATTACATAGGGCAAATAAAACTGTTAGAGTTACCCACTAATCATGCTCAACGTACATGAACCTATGCTAGCATGGCAAGTTCTAAATCTCAAGATCCACCGTCGCTTTACAAGAGATTAACACCCTATCTTATATGTTCGTGACGCACATAAGACGAATACGCACAACCAATACTAGATATCATGCAATCATCACACACTAAAGTATTAAACAATTAACTAAAGAATTCCATAATAAATCCGTTGCAACCCCATGATCACGATTAGCCCATAATAGAACTTATCGCCATCATGGGTTCATATGAAATCATGACAAACAAACACAAGAAAATAATAACTAAACTAACTATATTAAAACAGAGTACGTCACAAGAGTAAATAAGTCAAAGCAAGAAAACTAGCATCCAACGTTACAACGAAACAAGAATCACAAGAAAATATGCTTCCTCTTCGTTGCGGTGTGCTAAATCGGTCTTCTTCCTTATCTCCTTCGCTTCTTGCGTAAAACACAATCTAAAACATAATCCCCTTAATACTCTCTGTGAAAACGTCTCAAATCTACCTATATAATAGTCCCATAAAACTCAGATTACATAGAAGTTGGAAGCCAAACAGAAGTAGAAGTCTAAAATAATTTATCTTTTTCCCCGACCCTGCGCGGCCGCTCAGCATAGCTGCGCGGGCACGCAGGTTGCTGCGCGGCCGCTCAGCATTGCTGCGCGGGCGCGCAGGCCTCTACTGGAAAAAATCCAGGTTTGCTCCGTTTCTTCGCCGTAATCTGCCCATTCCTTTCCTCTCGCAATGGTGAACACATGCCAAGGCTTATTCTTGATGATTCCTCCCCCGAAATGCAACTAATACCCTGAAATGCATAAACACTAGAAAAACGCATCAAATACACAAAATACTTGATTTCAAGACACCAATTTAAGCCATTTTAAGACGTTCTAAGTGGTATAAAATGCCACTTATCAGCGATACAGACATCTCCATACATGTTGAAGATCTCGATAACAACTTCAATTACAGAATGCATTTATCCTAAAGATTCAAAATTATCAGTCAACAAATTGTTTTATCATTAAAATGGAAAGTCTATAAATGCAGCTTAAAGAGTGCAAGATCAAAGGCCAAGATGAACTTAACAAAGGAGTGTAGTAGACCTGAAAGATTGTATGCAGATTTGCAGCACTTAAAATAGAAACAGACAAAAGGAATTTAGAAAATATGTTATTCTATTTTAGTGAAATTTCTGTAAATTGTGAATGTTGATCTATAAAACATTTCACGGGTCCTTAGTTCCAATTATAACAAAAATAGTCTATATTTTCTTGTATTCACTCAAGAAGTTGAAACTAAGTTCTGAAATATCAAGAACTTAGATTTGTAGGACAGCCTATTTGAATTTTAATATAAAGATCAAGTGATTTTTGATAATTGGTTTTTCTGTCTTTCTACAGTCAAATAATTATCACTACAAAGCATTTAGTCTGTGAAGTTCACTTATGCCAATCACATAACTTGATCTCTTAAAATCATATAAAAAAGTTTTTAAGTAGGAAAAATCAAGAAACACACATTCGCCCATCTGTCTGCATTTCATACCTAATAAGTGGTATCAAAGAAAAATCTAAAAGCAAATAGATTTGATCTTGGAATTATGAGTGCACAAAATCTTAACAGTATCAAGATCCCTATCTTTGACAAAGAAAACTGAAGAAACTATTATTCCACTCTACCTGGAGATTCTGAAGCATGGACCTTTCATCCCTATGGTGAGAATACAGGAAGAAACTCAAGATGATGTTGTTATTCTAGTTCATTATGTTCCCAAAGATGCAGCTACATACACTGATCCAGAAAGTGAAAGAGTCTCACTTGACAGTGGCTTGCAATTTATCTTGATTGAGTCTCTTATTAATGTTATGTACAACAACATTATAAACTGTGAATCAGCCAAGTAGATCTGGAAGAAGATCGAGATCTTGTGTGAAGTTACTGATGAAGTGAGGTCAAACAAAATAAGAATCCTAATCTCGCAGTATGAGGGTTTTATGGCTAAACCAAAGGAAGGCATTGCTGAAGTGTATGAGAGGTTTAATAAACTTATAAATGACTTGTAGTTGCATGACAAGTTCTACAAAATTGAGGAGGTCAACTTGAAGTTTTTACTCACTCTTCCCAACCACTTGAAACATAAAATTACTGCAATAAGGGAAGGAAGAGATCTAGGCAGAATAACCTTGGAAGTGTAATATGGTGTTCTAAAAATTATGAACTTGAGATGGTGCAGAGAAAATCATTAAAGCTAAATCAAAGGCATATTACTGATCTATCAAATGCCTTGATAGAAAATGACCAGAAAATATTTAAAAATGAAACTGAGTCTTAAATTCAAGTTGTGCAGCCTGTTGAGGAGAAATACAAGGAGTCCCAGAAACAAGTCATATTGGAGGTAGAAGAAGAAGAGTTCTTTAATTTTCAGGAGTTGTATGAAATTGATCAATCAATGGCTTACCTGGCAAGAAAATTTTCAAATATAAGGTTCAAGAAGGCAAGATCTTTTAAAGATAAAGGTCAATCCTCCTACAACAACAACTGGAAAGGAAAATCTCAGACAAACACAACTGGAAAATATGGTTACAAGACAGGATCTGTGGACATGTCAAAAATTAGATGCTACAATTGTGATGAACCTGGCCACTTTGCCATAAAATACAGAAAGCTAAAGAAGGTAAAGAAAGTTAAGACATACTTGGAGCTTGAGGCTAAGTATGAAGCACTTTTAAAGAAACAAGGAAAAGTTTATATTGCTGATAGAAGAAGTTGGGATGACACTGATGATGAAGATAAATATGGAGATTATGGAAATTTTTCTCCCATGGCTAGAGATGAAGGAGAGTTATCTACATCAAAAGTTGAGGTACCCATCTTACCAATTGTTGATTTTAATGCCTTACAATATAAAGAAACCATTGAAAAGATGAGCATGGAAATGTTTCACAATCACAAAACCATGGTGGCTGCCATTGAGGAAATGAACAGATTAACTAAACTGACTGAGGAACTTTTAAAAGAGAATGAAAATCTAGAATTGCGGCTTGTGAATTTAGAGTATATTAAGTAAGAAAATGAATATCTTAAAAATAACCTGAAATGTGCAGAGGAGATAGAGTTGTACTAAGAGAAAAGATTGAGAAAAATGAACTTAAACTTAAGTCATTTAAAAATGCTTGTGAATTAGTTGGCCAAAATCATGAAAAGAATAAACCTTGTGCTAATATGGCAATTGGGCTAGACTATGAGGTCTAGTTAATTTCAAAAGATAAATAAAATTGAAAAAGGCAAAGTAAGTGTGAACAAGGAAGTTCATGTTGTGCTTCAAAAAGTGAATACACCCTTATTCAAAGCCTGTAAGGTGAATGTCAATGAAGAATGCCTTATCATCAAGCAAGAAATTGCGGATGAGGATAAAAGCAAGAAAAGTGTTAAATCAACTATTAACACTGGAAGTGAGAAGAAGTATGAGGCTAGTCATGTACCCAAGACTCTTGAAACTTAAGTAGGGAGTGAAAGCACAAGGAAGAAAAAGAAAAAAACGGAAATGGAAAGGTCGGAGTCAACCAAAGTAATAATTATGCTTATGTTGCAGATGCCCCTAGAAAACAATGTCAAAATTGTGGCTCAACAAATCACCTAACTCATCTTTGTAAAAAGACTGTTAGTGAGCCAAAGTATGGGGCATGCAAGTACAATGAAGCACAAACAGATAATCCTTGTTCTTTTGTGAAACTTTGGACGACATTCCCTGCAACATGAAGGTCATGACTAGCTGTCATAAATTAAGAAAAGATCTAAAAGAAATCAATATTGGATCTGAGGTCAAGAATGAGAATGCTAATCAACCTAATAAAAATGTTTCTTTTGATAATTCAAGCTCTACTCCTGTTAATTCTGTAAAGAAGAAGAATATGCCCAACACAGCTTGGTTACCTAAAAACACTTGAAACTCATTGTGTGCAGGAAAAGAAGAATAAAGTCATGTGGGTCATTGATAGTGGTTTTTCCAGACACATGACATATGATAAAGCCCTGGTATCATAGTTTGAGGAGATGGCTAGCTCTTTGGTGACCTTTGGAGACAACAACAAGGGATTCACATTGGGATATGGCAATTTGATTTGTGAAAATATTGTCATTGAAGATGTAACACTGGTTGGAGGACTTGATGTTAATCTTCTTAGTGTCATTCAGTTCACATATGAAGGATTCAAGGTGAATTTTGACAAAAAAAGGTTGCTCAATCACAAACAAAAAACTGGTAAAGTTGCTCTCAAAGAAGTATGGAAAGGAATCATGTTTGTTGCAGACATGAATCATCAAAAAAGGATAAAGTGTGTTGCTTCTACAACAAGGCATCGAGTGAATAATGCAGAATTAGTCACAAAAAGATTTCTCACCTAAATTTCAAGGCAATCAACACTCTTGTAAAATAAGAATTAGTGATAAACATGCCAGCATTGGAGTTTATCCAAGATGAAGTTTGTAAAGCTTGTCAGAAAGGAAAGATGAAAAGATCAAGTCACACAAGTAAAACTGTGAACTCTATAAATGCTCCTCTACAACTTATCCATATGAATTTGTTTGGTCATGTGAATGTCATTGTAACACCCCCAGATCCGGGGTCGGGGATCTGGGTTGTCACGGTCTTTCTTTCCACAATATCACTTCACTTAATTAATAATAAATAACCTCATGCTGTGATCCCATACTAACACACACCACAACCCGTTATAGTCTCAGAGATGAAATTGAAATAAGTACAAGTCTTTGAATCCACCATTTAAAAGTTATTACAACCCAAAATGATTACTTGATAAATTTACAGTTAATTGCCATTATCTGCCACAAGTTATAATTATACATAATTTGATTCTCAAAAGTAGATGGTCTGAACTACAATGGATCTACCTCTGCAGCTATAGCAGCTACAACATCATCGGGAAGACGCGGGACGCTTCCCACGCGCTTGCGCTGGGTCTGCTGGAGTCTGGCCATCTCTCCTAACTGTTGTTGTGTGATGAAGAAATAAAGCAAGAGTGAGCCTTACAGCTCGCAAGATAATACATAGTGATAACAATAATATAAGTATCTAAATGGATACTTAATAGAATCTCTATCATGTGTAAGATAATTACTTACTAGATATAAGTAAAAACAAGGAATGAAGTTACCAATACTTCACCACACTTATATCATTTATAAAGCTACTTAAACTACCACCGTTCAAAGTATTATAAGTTTTAAGAAAAACATCCCATAGATGAGACCACAAGTTAAGACTTGAATAGATTTAATCTTTGAAATATTATTGAATGAAAAAAAAGTTACGAGATACTTTATTTAGTCCCGATATATATATATCCACATATATATCTCTTAAACATTTCCTGGAACCTCTGTTATGTAAAGTATGAACAGAGTTTGAAACATCCAATAAATTTTGGAAAGGAAAAGAATTTTGGCATAAACCAGATATCTTGCTGATCAGGCAAAGATACCAATAAGTAACCTTTTCTACTAGTAGATGGATGAATCCCCCACCGGTCATCACCCTGGCCACATAAGGACCTTGTGCTGGACCGCCACCCGGCCTCTTACGCGTTGATGGACTGCCACCCAGCCACTTACACTTTGATAGACCGTACCCCGGCCTGTCGCTTATGCCGACTCAATTAGATGGGCTTACTTCCCGAACATTGGGCAAGTAATCAATTCATTTACCAAAACTGCAACCTCGTTGCGAATATAAAATACACCACAGAGCCGGATTCCCCAGGTTTTGAGCGAGTATTTAAATCCCCTTAAAAAAGGAAGATCTTAAATATAAAAATGAGTTTTGGGATCCGCTCTGACTTTAAAAATCATTTTGAAGACTCGAAAACACTTTATAGAGTGTTTGGAGTAAAGCTGATTTAATGAAGTAAATCAGTCCCCAGAATATTTAGAAAATGACTGAATATTATTATTTAAATAATATTCCCATAAAGAATAATCTTTATAAAAATAATTGAAGTAGAAGTATTAAAACTTCTACTTGAAACGAGTATTAAATAACCAAAGATATACTTATATGAAAGTACTATCTTTATTTGAATAATCGAAAATAAGTTTGATTATTGACACCTTATTCTTTAATAAAATAAAGAATATATCTCAGCAAATAATCGGAGTCATAGATACTCAAATGAATATTCAAAAAATATTCATTAAATAATATAAACTGAGTCATAAGCCCTCGAATGAATATTCAAATAATATTCAATAAATAATATGAAAGAGTCATAAGCCCTCGAATGAATATTCAAATAATATTCAGATAATTAAAATAAAAGGAGTCATAAGTCCTCGAATGAATATTCAAAATAATATTCAATAATAAAATAAAGTTAAAGTTATCGAATAAACCTTATTCGATTAATAGTTTTGAAAACTATGACCATATATATATAAGTATATATATATATATTTATATCCATATATACAAAATCTACTCGGGATCCTCGACTCCCGGTTTTAGAAAATATTTTCACCTTTGGGTCCCTGTACTAAGGGTATATGCAAATTACCGCTATCCTCTAGCATAGGTATTATCAACTGAATCAACAGATATATATGGAAAGAATACGAAACAGGCATGCATATATATATACCATAGTAGCGTGCTTCAATATATTGCAACATTTGCTAATTAACCAACATGCATCTATCACAAGATAATGCAAATACATATATTCATCACAACAACAGTTATAACGGGTAGAAAACTTGCCTGAGCGACTCGGGGTGCTAAAAGGCTCGGGACGAGTCTGGTAACCTATAAACAACAAGTAAGTTGGAATTAAACCAAAATCACTTGTAAATCTATACTTTAACTAGCTTAGACTCTAACGCTTGTTTTGCGCTCACTGATTTGCTTTAGTCACTCGGGTACCCTCGGCTCCACCATTTTTAATAATTTAACCTTTACGAGTTTTAAAGCGATTCCTTCGCGAGTGTCTTACCAACTGCCTAACACACTTACCATAAATGTTTCATACATTAATTAACCCTTTTTGGTCTTTAACCTATGTTTCAAAGTAAGGCGAGGGAAAAAGTTTCGTTCGCGAAACGCCGTTACTTGAAACGGTCGTTTCTCCTAAACCGTGCATCGGAATCGAACGAACTACATATCAAAACGAAGCTCGTAACATGAGCTATCTAAACATGGCAGTGGTCATAATCTAGCAGGGGGTTCTCGTGTCCTAATGCTATGCACAAAAACAGTCCAAAGAAAATCGGACGTTACGACGACTATGTTTACGCGATTTCCAATATTTTAAACCATTCAAAACCATTCCAAATCAACCTCAAATCCAACATACAACCAACATCCATCCTTATCACATCATAACAACCCCAACCAATTCAATTTAATCATTCATACTTATGCCTAAACTTAACTTTAATCATACTTAAGTTCTTTTAAATCAAAACCACAACATTTACCATTCCATTTCAGTAACATTTCAAATCCCAAACTCTAATCACAACAACAAGCTACAATATCATCCTACTAATCAAAATCATCTTATAATATATAGGAACCTAGGGTTTGGAGATGGTATACCTTCCTTGAAGTGGTGGGAGGAGCTAGGAAGCCTTAAGAAGCTTTGAGAAGTCTTAAGAATGCTTGGATCTTCAAGAAAAACAAGAAAAATTTCAAGTTAAAAACTTGAAAACACTATTCATTGTCTTCTTCTTTGATTAAATGAAGAAGATTGAGAAGGAATTAATGGCTTAAACTCATGATATAGTCCTAACTAAGCATGAAGATGATTAGGGAATTATCTTACCAATTTAGGAGGCTTGGATCTTGAGTTTTGAAATTCGTTGCCTTTAAAATGCTAAAAAGCCGAGAGCTCTTCAAGAACAAGCCTTGGTTGCTTTTTGATTTTTGATGAAAATGATTTTACTTGGCTTGGTTGCTTTGCTTTTGTGTTTGATTTAGTCAATTACCTTCTTGCCCTTGAATTTGTGTGGTTACAAAGCCACCACACCTCCTTCCTTCCCATGTCATGCTTGTGTAATCCTCATGATGTCATCCTCCCTTCCTTGTCCTCTTTCTATTGGTTGGATGACATCATTCCCACTAATCCCTTTGATTAACTTCCTAATCATTTGCCTAAAGACCGCTGATCTTTTATACGGTTCGCTTAACTTTCGTTTTCGTTTATCGTTTGAAGGATCATACCCGGGATCTTATTACTTAGGTTCCTTTAACCTTTCTCAATACATTATATTCCTTTTTATGATCCTCTATTATAATCCTTTAATTTAAATCCTTTTTATCCTGTTACCTTATACTCAATTCTCTCCGTATCTTGTGGATTTCCGGGAAAAACCAAAGTGTTCGGAATTGGATTCTGACGATCTTTACATACACTTATATACTTCATAGAGTACTAATAATATCCCAGAATATCCATAACAGAACCCCTACATAGTGTGGCGTGAAAAGTTTTCTCATTCAGCTAAAACACTATTCACAAGGGTTACAAAAAGTTGAAAATTTTGGGGTTATTACAGTCTCCCCTCCTTAAAAGGATTCCGTCCCGGAATCAAACAGAAAACAAATGGGGGTACTTTTCTAGCATTGTGCTCTCTAGTTCCCAAGTTGATTCTTTCACGTTATGATTCTGCCATAGTACTCTGACTAGCTTGATCACTTTGTTCTGAAGCACCTGCTCCTTCTTATCCATAATCCTTACTGGCTTCTCCACGTAAGTTAGATCTGGCTGCATATCCACCTGCTCGTACTCCACTATGTGCCTGACATCCCGATGATACCTCCTTAGCATTGACACATGGAACACATTATGAACTTGTTGCAAATTAGGGGGTAGGGCTAGCTCGTAAGCTAACTTTCCAATCCGTCTTAATATCTCAAAAGGTCCAATGTATCTTGGGCTTAGTTTTCCTTTCTTTCCGAACCTCATTAATCCCTTCCAAGGGGATACTTTCAACAGTACTAAGTCCCCTACTTCATATTCCTTGTCCTTTCGGGCTAGGTCTGCATATTTCTTCTGTCTGTCTTGGGCTGCTACAAGTCGCCCTCTGATAAGATCCACTATATCTTTGGTCCTTTGGACCACTTCGGGTCCGAGCATCTTCCGCTCTCCTACTTCATCCCAGTATAAGGGAGATCGATACCTTCTTCCGTACAGGGCCTCATAAGGCGGCATTCCGATGCTAGCATGAAAGCTATTGTTATAAGAAAACTCGATCAACGGCAAGTGATCATCCCAACTTCCTTTAAGGTCTATTGCACAGACTCTCAATATATCCTCTAGTGTCTGGATGGTCCTTTCACTCTGTCCATCCGTCTGGGGATGGTACGCGGTACTCATATTTAACTTGGTCCCCGCACACTCCTGAAAGCTCCTCCAAAATCTGGAGTTGAACCTGGGGTCTCGGTCTGAGACAATGGACGCTGGGACTCCATGTCGCGTCACTATTTCCTTAAGGTAAATGTCCACCAGTCTATCGACTGTGTATCTCTCATTGATAGGAATGAAATGAGCTGACTTTGTCAGTCGGTCTATAATTACCCAAATGGCGTCGTGATTGGCTTTCGTCCTTGGAAAGCCTACAACAAAATCCATCGCTATCTGTTCCCATTTCCATTCGGGAATCTCCAGGGGTCGCAAAAGTCCACTGGGTCTCTGGTGCTCTGCCTTTACTCTTTGGCAAGTCAAACACTTGTTTACCCATTCTGCTACATCCCTCTTCATGTTGGGCCACCAGTAATATTCCTTCAAATCCCTATACATCTTGGTACTTCCCGGGTGAATGGAATACCTTGAACTATGGCTTTCATCCAAAATCTCATCTTTAAGTTCTTGAACATTCGGAACCCAAATTCGGTAGGAGTACCTCATTATCCCTTTATCATCTTTCTCAGTATGGATCTCCTCTCCAGTCATTGACTCTCTGCCTTCATTCATTATTTTCTCCTGGCACAATCTGATCTTTTCCAATAACTCTGGCTGCATTGAGATCTCAAAAAGCTTTTCAGCTCCGGTTCCGGTTACCTTTACTTCTATTTCCATTCTCTCAAAATCCCTTATCAACTCTTCCGAAGTCGTTATCATTCTGAGTCTCTCCTTTCTACCATTGGCTTTCCCTGGATGATAGAGAATCTCACAATCATAGTCCTTGATTAGTTCTAACCATCTCCTCTGGCGCATGTTGAGTTCTTTCTGTGTAAATATGTACTTGAGGCTCTTATGGTCTGTGAAAATCTCGCACTTCTCTCCATACAAGTAGTGCCTCCAAATTTTTAAAGCAAATACTATTGCCGCGAGCTCAAGGTCATGAGTAGGATATCTAACCTCGTATTCCTTCAGTTGTCTCGACGCATACGCAATAACTTTACCGTGCTGCATAAGCACACATCCTAATCCTTTGTGCGACGCGTCACTATATATCACAAAATCTCCTTTTCCGTCCAGTAATGCTAATACCGGAACCGTTATCAACCTTTTCTTTAATTCCTGAAAACTGTTCTCGTATTTCTCCGTCCATTCAAACTTCTCTGTCTTACCAGTAAGTCGTGTCAAAGGGGCTGCGATCTTCGCAAAGTCCTGAACAAATCTACGATAGTAGCCGGCCAATCCTATGAAACTTCTTACCTCTGTGGGTGTGGTTGGCCTTTCCCAATTTGAGACCGCCTCTATCTTGGAGGGGTCGACCAATACTCCTTCTTTATTGATCACATGTCCTAAAAACTGTACTTCATTCCGCCAGAATTCACACTTCGAGAATTTGGCATATAACTGCTCCTCTCTGACTATTTCTAGAGCTATCCTCAAATGCTCTGCATGATCTGCCTCAGTCCTTGAGTAGATCAAAATATCATCGATAAAAACTATCACACACTTGTCCAAGTACTTCTTAAATACTCTATTCATTAAATCCATGAAAGCCGCTGGGGCGTTGGTTAATCCAAAGGACATTACCAAGAACTCATAATGCCCATACCTGGTACGGAACGCTGTCTTGGAAATATCTTCGGGTTTAATCTTTAGTTGGTGATATCCAGTTCTCAGGTCGATCTTGGAAAAATAAACAGCATCCTTTAGCTGGTCGAACAGATCGTCTATTCTAGGTAATGGGTACCTGTTCTTTATGGTTAGCTTGTTCAACTCTCGATAGTCTATGCACAACCTCATGCTCCCATCTTTCTTCTTAACAAATAAAACTGGTGCTCCCCACGGAGACACACTGGGTCTTATCATACCCTTATCCAAGAGTTCCTGCAATTGGATAGCTAATTCCTTCATTTCTAATGGGGCTAACCGGTAAGGTGCTTTTGAAACTGGCGCCGTCCCTGGGGCCAACTCAATAGCAAATTCAATCACTCTATCGGGTGGTAATCCCGGAAGGTCTTGGGGGAATACATCTTCAAATTCGTTGACTACTGGAATATCTTGTAAGTTGGGCACCTCCTTCTGCGTGTCCACCACATAGGCTAGGTAAGCCTCACTTCCTTTTCGTAGCATCCTTTTGGCCTGGGCCATAGTCAAAAATTTCTGCGTCTGCCTCTTTCCTCTAAATATAACTTCTTTCTTCCCGGGGATATTTAACTTAACTTTCTTCCCTTTACAGTCTATCTGAGCATCGTTGCTAGATAGCCAGTCCATTCCCAAAATCACATCAAACTCCCCTAATTTAAAAGGAATCAGATCAACACTGAAAGATTGCTCCCCTATGCCTATCTCACAGGCGGGGTGAATCTGGTTAACAGGAATAATTTCATGATTGGCTATTTCTACTTGTAAGGGTTCTATCAAGGGTTCAGCCTTAAGTCTTAACTTACGCGCAAGGTCCTTTAATATAAAAGATTTAGTTGCTCCCGAATCAAATAAAACATTTGCACTGACTGAATTTAAAGAAAGGGTACCTGCTATCACATCTGAATCTTTCATAGCATCCTGGACTGTCATGTTGAAAGTCCTCGCAGTAGGTGGCTTATTGGAAGCAGCCCTGCTTGCTCCCGAAGCTGCTGGTTTGTTCATTGGGCATTCCCTCTTCCAATGACCTGGGCGTCCGCACTGATGACAAGTGGCGGTTGGAATGACGGCAGGGGTTGATGATGGGCACTTATTTGAGTAGTGGCCTTCCCGACCGCACTTAAAACAGGTTACAGGCTTTCCTTTACACTCCCCAGTGTGATTCCTTCCACATATGTTACAGGCTGGCAATGGGGGTCGAGACTGGTTGGAATAGGACATTCTTGACTTCTGGCCGCCCTGGCTCACACTCACACGTCATTGGACGCTTAAACCCAGTGTTCCTTCCTGGTAGGGACACTGCTCCTCGATTAAATCTAGTTGGGAAGCTCCTTCCTGCGGAACCTCCACCCATGCTCATACTTTTCCTCTTTATTCCTTTCTTCTCTACTTTCCTTCTGCATCTGTTCACTTCCGACTTCTACAATCGTTGCCTTTTGCACCAGAGTGGCATAGTCCGTAAGCTCAAGGATTGCCACCCTATTCTGAATCCACGGTTTCAGTCCCTGCTGAAACCTCCTAGCTTTCTTTTCCTCGGTGCTCACAAACTCCGGCACAAACCTTGATAACTCAGTAAATTTCGCTTCATACTCTGCTACAGACAAGTTATTCTGCTTTAGCTCCAAGAACTTGAGCTCCATCTGGTTTTCCATAAACCTCGGGAAATACTTTCCCAGAAACAACTGACTAAATCTCTCCCAGGTTATAATAGCATCTGTCTCCATGTTTTTCTTGGCCTCCCTATCAGTAGTTAGCTTCTCCTTTCAGAAGGTAGGTAGCAAATACAGTCTTCTGTGCCTCCTCGGTACTCAAAATCTCAAAAGATTTCTCCATTTCCTTTAACCATGCCCTTGCCTCAACTGGGTCGGCTGATCCGTGGAACTCAGGGGGCTTAAGGGACTTAAAAGCCCTGAAAGAGTTTGCCACAGCATTGTTACTTCCTTGAGGGGGTGGGTTGGGTTGACGTTCCAAATTCTGCCTTAGGAGTTGCATGAACTGGCCCATGGGATCCATGCCTGGGTTTGGTACTGGTTGTTCCACCTCGGTTTCTCCTTCTTCAGCCTCTATCTCAAATCCCTCAACATCATATGTTTCCTCTTCCTCTTCATACAGGGAGTCATCCTGTTCCACATAATCCTCATCTTCCTCTTCACTGTGCTCCTGGATTCCTATCATCCTGATTATGGCTTCCCTGGTCCTTCAGATCCAGGGTTCGCCCTAGTTCCAATCTTTCTTGGCGGCATGATTCTGATAATAATAAAAACAATTATTGGGAAAATTCAACGTTAGGTCACAATCATATACAACATTGTGTCCTTGCACAGCTCTTATAATGGGGAGAACGTATACGCAATTCTATTATTTTAAGAAAGTTCTAATACGAAGTGCAGTAATAATAATGATAAAAACTAGTGATCCCGTCACTATGGAACTGAACCGAAAGGAAACAAATATATACATAATGCGAGAAATACATAGTTTGATCTGGTCAAAAGTACAACAGTGCTACAGTCATCTGTCCCAAAAGTGATACACAAGAGTCTATCTGTCTAGTCAGAAAAAGGGATGCTATATACAAGTCAACTATCCCGGAAAATTGGCTCTTACTAAGGCCTCGGCTAACTAGACAACTAGACTATTCCATCATCAATCCTGAATCACACACCGGAGCGGGTCAGCTCCCAAACCCTTTCCATCACACGACAGAAGATATAGTCGGCCTGCCGCCTGGAGATCCTACCATGCCTGTCCCCCTGGAGCGATCTGAGCCTCGCTCGGGATGTGAGCTCTATCCCCGTAAGCTCCCTCCTCAAGGATCGGGGTATAGAAGCCCTAGTCTCATAAGCTCGGGTACGCCTACCCGCCCTCTCTGCATCCAACTCCCTCCTGGCCTCATCTAGTCGGCCCTCGGCAACAGCCACTCGGGTCCTCAATACATCCTGAACATATCCATGAGCTAACGAAGACTGCCTGTGGGCAGGGTCAAGAGGTGGTGAATCTGGAGCCGCTGAGGGTGCCTCCTCGGTCTGCCTAGGCTCGGAAGTATGGGTCTCTGAGCTGTCATCATCAGGAATCCAAGATAGTGGTGGAGGGGTAGGGGCTCTGACCACCGGAAGTGTGGGTAATGGGATACCAGCATACACTACCATAGGTCCAACACGCTCCTCAGCTACTGGGACCTCATCCGGGTCCTCCTCATCTGGAATAGTAATAACCTCTGTCTCTGACTCCTCTGAGGGGTCCTCCTCATCTGAAATAGCAATGACCTCCGTCTCAGGCTCCTCTGAGGGGTCCTCCTCATCCTCCTCCATCTCAGGCTCCTCCTGATCCTCAACATCTAGCAATGCCTCATCATGCTCACGCTCGAACATCTCAGGGTCCTCTATCTCAGGCGCCTACACATTAAACGAGCTAAGTTACTATCATGATACTTATAAGGGTTCCCGTAAGGGTTTTAACTGTCAGCACTACTTTAAGTAGTCCGACCATGAACTTGGCAAGAGTTCTTATTATCATTGTGAGTTTGTTATTATATCGACGCATCATCTCTGAGGTTTATAACGCTTAGCTCTGATACCATTTCTGTAACACCCCCAGATCCGGGGTCGGGGATCCGGGTTGTCACGGTCTTTCTTTCCACAATATCACTTCACTTAAATAATAATAAATAAGCTCATGCTGTGACCCCATACTAACACACACCACAACCCGTTATAGTCTCAGAGATGAAATTGAAATAAGTACAAGTCTTTGAATCCACCATTTAAAAGTTATTACAACCCAAAATGATTACTTGATAAATTTACAGTTAATTGCCATTATCTGCCACAAGTTATAATTATACATAATTTGATTCTCAAAAGTAGATGGTCTGAACTACAATGGATCTACCTCTGCAGCTATAGCAGCTACAACATCATCGAGAAGACGCGGGACGCTTCCCACGCGCTTGCGCTGGGTCTGCTGGAGTCTGGCCATCTCTCCTAACTGTTGTTGTGTGATGAAGAAATAAAGCAAGAGTGAGCCTTACAGCTCGCAAGATAATACATAGTGATAACAATAATATAAGTATCTAAATGGATACTTACTAAAATCTCTATCATGTGTAAGATAATTACTTACTAGATATAAGTAAAAACAAGGAATGAAGTTACCAATACTTCACCACACTTATATCATTTATAAAGCTACTTGAACTACCACCGTTCAAAGTATTATAAGTTTGAAGAAAAACATCCCATAGATGAGACCACAAGTTAAGACTTGAATAGATTCAATCTTTGAAATATTATTGAATGAAAAAAAGTTACGAGATACTTTATTTAGTCCCGATATATATATATCCACATATATATCTCTTAAACATTTCCTGGAACCTCTGTTATGTAAAGTATGAACAGAGTTTGAAACATCCAATAAATTTTGGAAAGGAAAAGAATTTTGGCATAAACCAGATATCTTGCTGATCAGGCAAAGATACCAATAAGTAACCTTTTCTACTAGTAGATGGATGAATCCCCCACCGGTCATCACCCTGGCCACATAAGGACCTTGTGCTGGACCGCCACCCGGCCTCTTACGCGTTGATGGACTGCCACCCAGCCACTTACACAATAATAGAACGTACCCCGGCCTGTCGCTTATGCCGACTCAATTAGATGGGCTTACTTCCCGAACATTGGGCAAGTAATCAATTTATTTACCAAAACTGCAACCTCGATGCGAATATAAAATACACCACAGAGCCGGATTCCCCAGGTTTTGAGCGAGTATT
The DNA here is from genome assembly GCF_009905375.1 of Apium graveolens. Lineage (NCBI taxonomy): Eukaryota > Viridiplantae > Streptophyta > Magnoliopsida > Apiales > Apiaceae > Apium > Apium graveolens. The sequence goes on from NC_133654.1 coordinate 54,095,184, forward strand.
TAAATCCCCTTAAAAAAAGAAGATCTTAAATATAAAAATGAGTTTTGGGATCCGCTCTAACTTTAAAAATCATTTTGAAGACTCGAAAACACTTTATAGAGTGTTTGGAGTAAAGCTGATTTAATGAAGTAAATCAGTCCCCAAAATATTTAGAAAATGACTGAATATTATTATTTAAATAATATTCCCATAAAGAATAATCTTTATAAAAATAATTGAAGTAGAAGTATTAAAACTTATACTTGAAACGAGTATTAAATAACCAAAGATATACTTATATGAAAGTATTATCTTTATTTGAATAATCGAAAATAAGTTTGATTATTGACACCTTATTCTTTAATAAAATAAAGAATATACCTCAGCAAATAATCGGAGTCATAGATCCTCAAATGAATATTCAAATAATATCCATTAAATAATATAAACTGAGTCATAAGCCTTCGAATGAATATTCAAATAATATTCAATATATAATATAAAAGAGTCATAAGCCCTCGAATGAATATTCAAATAATATTCAAATAAATAAATAAAAGGAGTCATACGCCTTCGAATAATATTCGAAATAATATTCAATAATAAAATAAAGTTAAAGTTATCGAATAAACCTTATTCGATTAATAGTTTTGAAAACTATGACCATATATATATAAGTATATATATATATATATATTTATATCCATATATACAAAATCTACTCGGGATCCTCGACTCCCGGTTTTAGAAAATATTTCCACCTTTGGGTCCCTATACTAAGGGTATATGCAAATTACCGCTATCCTCTAGCATAGGTATTATCAACGGAATCAACAGATATATATTGAAAGAATACGAAACAGGCATGCATATATATATATATATATATCATAGCAGTATGCTTCAATATATTGCAACATTTGCTAATTAACCAACATGCATCTATCGCAAGATAATGCAAGTACATATATACATCACAACAACAGTATAACGGGTAGAAAACTTGCCTGAGCGACTTGGGGTGATAAAAGGCTCGGGACGAGTCTGGTAACCTATAAACAACAAGTAAGTTGGAATTAAACCAAAATCACTTGTAAATCTATACTTTAACTAACTTAGACTCTAACGCTTGTTTTGCGCTCACTGATTTGCTTAAGTCACTCGGGTACCCTCGGCTCCACCATTTTTAATAATTTAACCTTTACGAGTTTTAAAGCGATTCCTTCGCGAGTGTCTTAACAACTGCCTAACACACTTACCATAAATGTTTCATACATTAATTAACCCTTTTTGGTCTTTAACCTATGTTTCAAAGTAAGGCGAGGGAAAAAGTTTCGTTCGCGAAATGCCGTTACTTGAAACGGTCGTTTCTCCTAAACCGTGCATCGGAATCGAACGAACTACATACCAAAACGAAGCTCGTAACATGAGCTATCTAAACATGGCAGTGGTCATAAACTAGCAGGGGGTTCTCGGGTCCTAATGCTATGCACAAAAACAGTCCAAAGAAAATCGGACGTTACGACGGCTATGTTTACGCGATTTCCAATATTTTAAATCATTCAAAACCCTCCCAATTCAACCTCAAATCCAACATACAACCAACATCCATCCTTATCACATCATAACAACCCCAGCCAATTCAATTTAATCATTTATACTTATGCCTAAACTTAACTTTAATCATACTTAAGTTCTTTTAATCAAAACCACAACATTTATCATTCCATTTCACTACCATTCCAAATCCCAAACTCTAAATCACAACAACAAGCTACAATATCATCCTACTAATCAAAATCATCTTATAATACATAGGAATCTAGGGTTTGGAGATGGTATACCTTCCTTGAAGTGGTGGGAGGAGCTAGGAAGCCTTAAGAAGCTTTGAGAAGTCTTAAGAATGCTTGGATCTTCAAGAAAAACAAGAAAAATTTCAAGTTAAAAACTTGAAAACACTATTCATTGTCTTCTTCTTTGATTAAATGAAGAAGATTGAGAAGGAATTAATGGCTTAAACTCATGATATAGTCCTAACTAAGCATGAAGATGATTAGGGAATTATCTTACCAATTTAGGAAGCTTGGATCTTTGATTTTGAATTTTTCTTGCCTTTTGAATAGTGAAAAGCCGAGAGCTTCAAGAACAAAGCCTTGGTTGCTTTTTGTTTTGATGAAGAATGAATTATTTGGCTTGGTTGGTTGTAGTTTTGTGTTTGATTTAGTCAATTACCTTCTTGCCCTTGAATTTATGTGGTTACAAAGCCACCACACTTCCTTCCTTCCCATGTCATGCTTATGTCATCCTCATGATGTCATCCTCCCTTCCTTGTCCTCTTTCTATTGGTTGAATGACATCATTCCCACTAATCCCTTTGATTAACTTCCTAATCGTTTGCCTAATGACCGCTGATCTGTTATACGGTTCGCTTACTTTCGTTCTCGTTTATCGTTTGAAGGATCATACCCGGGATCTTATTACTTAGGTTCCCTTAACCTTTCTCAATACATTATATTCCTTTTTATGATCCTCTATTATAATCCTTTAATTTAAATCCTTTTTATCCTGTTACCTTATACTCAATTCTCTCCGTATCTTGTGGATTTCCGGGAAAAACCAAAGTGTTCGAAATTGGATTCTGACGATCTTTACATATACTTATATACTACATAGAGTACTAATAATATCCCAGAATATCCATAACAGAACCCCTACATAGTGTGGCATGAAAAGTTTCTTCATTCAGCTAAAACACTATTCACAAGGGTTACAAAAAGTTGAAAAATTTTGGGGTTATTACATCAAGTCTCTGAATTAGGATAGACTTAGGAGTCCTAGGGGGTAGGAAGCTGATTCCTTATCCCATGAGGTTCCTTGGAGGCCAATCTACAAGGATTTATATCCCCACTAGGACTTATCTTATTAGCTGTTTTTCTCCCTTATTTATTAATTACGAAATTAATAAATAATCAGGGTTTTTGGGCCTTCTTTGTTCCATTAGGCCTGATTTGGTCCATCAGGCCTGATCAACATGTTAACCTTTCTGGTCTGAATGTCATACATCTTCTTATTGGGCCTTGCAGCCCAAACTGTAATATTTATTTATGTAATCAGGATTTATTTATCCCTATCATTTTCCCCCCAACTTTTGGGAAACCGTATAAGATTTCGCGAAAGTTAAGTTCATTTATTCCCTTACAGGGTTTTGTTTTTTGTGCAAAGTGTGGAGCGACCTACACGTTTACAACGATTTTTCCTTTTATTCAGGAATTATCTTAATTTCCAGGAATTTTTCCCTAATTTTCTGGATTTTTCCCTAATTTTCTGGATTTTCCCTAATTTTCCGTGATTTATCCTTAATTTTCTGGACTTTTCCCTAATTTTCCGGGATTTATCCTCAATTTTCTGGATTTTTCCCTAATTTTCCGGGATTTATCCTCAATTTTCTGGATTTTTCCCTAATTTTCCGGGATTTATCCTTAATTTTCTAGATTTTTCCCTAGTTTCTGAAAATACCAACATTTTTCAGAAAATATTTTAAGAAATTTCCTTATTTTTCTGGAATTTTCCTCAATTTTTAGGCTTAAAATCGATCAGGATGTATACAAAATCGATCAGGATTCCTGACCGGTTTCGATCAGGATCCTGATCGAACTAGCTCAGAAAGTAACACTCTGGTCGATTGGATCTTCAACCACGATCTATGCAGAATCGATCAGAACTCCTGATCGCTTTCGATCAGGATTCTGATCGAACTATCCTTCAAAGTGACATTCTAGTCGGTTGAACCTTCGACCAGGATCTGGGCAGAATCGACCAGGATTCCTGATCGATTTCGATCAGGATCCTAATCGAACTAGGTGGCTTTCTACCGTTTTGATCGAATGGAATATCGATCAGGATTCGGTTTTGTGTCGATCAGGACTTTAATCGAATTCAATGGATTTCTTCCCTTTTGTTCGAATGAGATATCGATCAGGATCCTTTTCTGTGTCGATCAGGACTCTGATCGAATTCAATAGATTTCTTCCCTTTTGATCGAATGAAATATCGATCAGGATTTTTTTTGTGTCGATCAGGACTCTGATCGAATTCAATAGATTTCTTCCCTTTTGATCAAATGAAATATCGATCAGGATTTTTTTTTGTCGATCAGTACTCTGATTGAATTCAATAGATTTCTTCCCTTTTGATCGAATTAAATACCGATCGGGATTTTTTTTCTTTGTCGCTCAGGACTCTGATCGAAACATCTTAAAATTCTGGCCGATTTTCGTCCCTTCATTTTCCAATGGGAGCTTCTAGATTATTCCTTATACTTCTTGTAGATGGGCTTTTTTAGATTGGGCCTGGCTATATGGGCCTAAAAACGCCTCGTATTCCGAGCTTTTCGCTTATATAAGTGTAGTGTGAAGTGAGAATCCTCACTTCACTTCACATTTCTCATACTTTCTCTCATAATTCTCTCTAGAGTTCTCCCTTTGAGAAGGCGATTTCCGGCGACCTCAGCCACCGCAGCTCCACCTTTCTCAAATTTTTCTGGGTTTCGAGCATTCAACTGAAGCATATCAATGGCGGATCGTGACTTGGCTCATTTGCAGAAGATGAATGTTTCTAAGAGAGGTACAAACATTCAAATTCAATCTCCGTATACTTCCCTAATTGATATGATTAACTCTAGAGGTGATGAATATCCCTCTCTATCTGAGTTAGATTCGTATAACCATGGTAACACCTTTCATGAGTTAGATGGTAGAATCGAGTCCATGAACACCCTGTACAGACTTCCACCCCACCTTAGGATTACTCCAGCCGCCCCTGGGGATAGGACATGTAACTGGGAGGGGGATACCTTGTTTATTTATCGAGGAGCCCTGACCGCGGGTCTTAGGTTCCCATTTCATGAATTTATTCCTCGCTTACTCGCTGATGTACAAATCAACCCTTGTCAACTCCCTCCTAATGCTTGGAGGAACATTATCTGTTTTATGGTCCTTTGTCTTAGAAACAATTTTCCTCTTTCCGTAGCTGTCTTTAGGAAAGTTTTTCAATTCTATAATAGCTCCATGAGTCAATCGGGTTGGGTTTTAATTCATCAACGGCCCAAAATCCCCCATATCTTTGATAGTAATTCCATAGTTGAGAACAACCCCAAATGGAGGGATGAGTTCGTTAGGCTGACCTGGGCCGGGGGTGATTGGGCCACACTCTTCCATAGGCCCTTTTGCAAAGTGGCAGATGGGAGTCCAGGTAGCATCAGGTTATCTGATGAGGAGGAGGTGGCCTATCAAGCCTTAATTTCAGATGATGGGAAAACAGACACCTGGACCCTCTTAGAGGAGTTTTCCTTGAAAAAAGTTGGTCTCTCTCAGGCCAGTGATAAGGGTAAATTTATAACTGGATAGCTATTTTTCCTTCCCTTTATCTGTAACATTTTATCTCCTGTAATTTAATATTCCTTCTATCTTTTTCTTTCAGCTTGCGAGGCCATCAACAACGTCAACAGGCCCAAGGAAGGGGAATCTGGCCGCCAGAAGAGGGCCAAGCTGAACAGGGACCCCAGGAGCAAGCCTTACGGTCCTTCTTTCCTTAAGCCCCATATCTCGGTGGTCGAGCTGGGGGACGATGTGGATCCTCCACTTAAGGCACATTCCTTCAGGCCTAACTGGGGCTTCAGGAGGAGCGATACGGTGGTTGGATCCACCAAACATGCTAAGGATTGGTCGTACCATTCCATCACTCACCACGATTTTGCTGACATTGTTACGGGGAGTGATATCGAGACTATTGAGCTTCTGGGTTCTCAAGCCCAAGCTGCGGTAACTTTCTTTTTTTCTTTGAATCCCAATTTTCTCGTATTTCAACGAACTTGTGTTAACTCATATTTCTTTGTAGAGTAACACCTACTTCCAGGCGGCCCTCCATCAGGCTAGGTCCTGGAAGGGTAACTCTGATGGGTTTGAGAAGGAGATGAAGAAATGGGAGGAGAGAGCCAAGGTCCTGGAGAAGAAGCTGGACACGAAGAAGGAGGAGCTGGCTAAGGCTCATTCCGAGCTAGTGAAACTTAAGAGCGATAAGGATAAGCTCATTGATGACTACATGGATTCTGACAAGTTTAAGAATCTCATGGAGATTCATGATGAGGGTCTTTATTCCCTACAGTTTACTCAGGGATGGGATGCGGCCGTAAAGGCGGTTTCTGAGAGGCACCCGGGCTTAGTCGACCCTAAGGACTTTATAAGTCCTGAGCAGGCTGAGACAGAGGACAGCATAGATGCCCTCTTCAACTCCCCTCATCCAGATGATCGCATCTTGGATCCTAACACTGCTTCTCCTCCCGCTTCTCCTGTGAAGGATACTGAAGGTGCTCATAAAGAGCAAGAGAATGAAGGCTCCCGCATGGAGGAGTAGTTTTTTCATTTTGTAATTTTATCCTTAACTTATGTCTGGACTTTTGTTTGTATCAAAACTTATTACCCTCCGGGGTTATTTTATATGCTACTTTCCTTATTCGCATCTTTCTCCTTTATCTTTCCGATACTTTAATATGCATTCAAACTTGAACTAATTGGCCATACAAGTACTATCACAACTCAAACATCCATAGGTTGAAATAATTTCGAACTCTTCAATTTGAAGTCTGGTTTTTCAAAACCTTATATAATATGGGTTCGACCCTTAACAATAATAACTTGACAATGTAAATTCTACTGGAATATAAAATCCTATGCAAGCAAAGCTTCAAGGTGCTTTTCAACCTACTTGTCATCCAGACAAGTGAGAATCGTATTCAATTGCCCTACACATAGCAAACCTTCAGGTTTTGTGCATGCCAAGTTCTTGGGACTTCAAAACCATCCATTGTCTCCAGCTTGTAGGTTCCTCTACCTTGAACGCTCTTGACTTTGTACGGCCCTTCCCAATTCGGGGCAAGCTTCCCTTTCTGCCCCACCCCAGAAGCTTCTATCTTCCTCAAGACTAGGTCACCTTGTTTAAAGAACCTTTCTTTAACCCTTAGGTTGTAGTAGAATGAAGCCTTCTTCTGATACTCTACTATCTTTGCATGTGCCCCATCTCGCACTTCATCGATTAAGTCCAGAGCCAACCTTTGTCCTTCCTCATTTTCCTCAACATTGAAAGTCTGAATCCTTGGAGAAGAATGTGATATCTCCACGGGAACAACTGCTTCTGCCCCATATGCCAACATGAAGGGGGTTGCTCCAATAGTGACTCTACAGGTAGTCCTATAGGCCCATAGTATTGGAAGTATCTCATCCACCCAATTATTTCTTGATTTCTCGATCCTCTTCTTTAGTCCATCCAAGATTATTCGATTTGCTACCTCCGCTTGCCCATTGGCTTGCGGGTGAGCCACAGAGGTGAACCGTAACTCAATTTCATTTTCTTCACAATACTTCTTAAATTCCTCGTTGTTAAACTGCGTTCCATTGTCGGTGACTAGGATATGGGGAATTCCATACCGGCACATAATATTTTCCCAAAGGAATTGTGCAACCTGCTTAGTTGTGATCTTGGCCAAAGGTTTGGCTTCAATCCATTTGGTGAAATAATCAATGGCTACAATCAGGAACTTTCTTTGTGCCGTGGCCATGGGGAAAGGCCCTAGAATATCCATCCCCCACATAGCAAAGGGAATAGGTGAGTGGATAGAGGTCAGCATCTCGGGGGGTTGTCTAACAACTGGTGCATGCTTCTGACAGCGATCACACTTCTTCACATATTCTTTGGCATCAACCATCATTTCTGGCCAATAGAAGCCTAAACGGGTTATCTTATGAGCCAGGGCCCTGCCCCCCAAGTGTTGCCCACAAATACCTTCATGCACTTCCTCAAGAGCCAAGTGTGCCTCATCAGGCCTAAGACACCTCAAGTAAGGAACCACGAAAGATCTTTTATACAGAATCCCATCTATCAAAGAGTACCTTAGTGCTCGAACAGTTAACTTCCGTGCTTCAGTTGCATCGCTTGGAAACCAATCGGTTTGAATGTGAGCCTTGATGGGATCAATCCATGACGTCCCCAGGCCTATGGGAGCCACAAGCTTAACATCTATGCTTCGTGTCTTCAAAACACGGAAGTACACACTTCCTAAACTTTCTTCTATCTCAGATGAAGCAAACTTTGATAACGCATCTGCCTTAGCATTTTCTTCCCTTGGAATGTGTTCAACATGGCATTCATTAAATTGGGTCATCACAGCCCTTACTAGGCGGACATAATTAGCCATCGTATCATCCCTTGCCTCAAATTCTCCCTTTACCTGGGATATGATCAGTTTCGAGTCTCCACTGACCTTTAAGTTTTTGACTCTAAGTGTCCCAGCTAGGCCAAGGCCAGCTATTAGGGCTTCATATTCTGCCTCATTGTTTGTGGTTGGGAAGTCTAGCTTCATATCATACTCAATTAAGAACCCATCAGGGCTTTGCAATACCAATCCTGCTCCACTGGAGTTTGTTTTTGATGCTCCATCAAAATAGAGAACCCAATACTCTTTCTCCTTATCATCCTTCTCTCTGTCCCCATTATCGACTCCCTTATCTTGCGGTATGGTATCTTCCTGCCCCCCGACTTCTTGGTTGGGTATGGTACATTCCACCACGAAGTCAGCTAGCGCCTGGGCTTTTATTGCCGTTCGCGGCTTATACTTGAGATCAAACTCTCCCAGCTCTATTGCCCACTTAATCAATCTCCCAATTGCCTTGGGACTGTGAATGATATTTCTTAGTGGCTGATTTGTTAGCACCTCAATCTGATGAGCCTGAAAGTAAGGATGCAGTTTTCTCGAAGCCATTACCAAGGCTAGAGCAAATTTCTCAATAGTTGAATAATTCAATTCAGCATCATGCAGGATTTTGCTGACATAATATACGGGTTTCTGGACTTTCAGCTCCTCCTTAACTAACACCGCGCTCAAGGCGCTCTCTGAAACAGCCAAGTACAAGAATAAAACTTCATTCAAAGATGGTTTGGCCAACAACGGGGCCTGAGCCATATATTTCTTTAACGCTTCAAATGCCTTCTGGTTTTCCTCATTCCATACAAAGTCCTTGATGTTCTTTAGTGACTTGAAGAATGACAGGCACTTGTCTCCTGACTTGGAGATGAATCATCCTAGCGCAGCAACCTTTCCCGTGAGCTTCTGAACATCCTTGACAGTTTTTGGTGGTTCCATGTCTAGGATTGCCTTTATTTTGTCGGGGTTAGCCTCTATCCCCCTCTTGGAGACCATCAATCCCAAAAATTTTCCAGATCCTACTCCGAAAACACATTTTGTAGGGTTTAACATCATCTTATGGTACCTCAGAACCTCAAAAGCTTCCCTCAAATGGGTTATATGATCAGTCTTTTCTAGACTCTTTACTAACATGTCATCAACATAGACTTCCATAGTCTTACCAATAAGGTCCTTAAAAATTTTATTTACCAATCTTTGATAGGTGGCTCCTGCATTCTTAAGACCAAATGCCATAACAAGATAACAATAAACACCAAAGTCAGTGATGAATGATACCTTTGGAATGTCATCCTTATGCATTTTGATCTGGTTGTATCCGCTAAATCCATCCATGAAACTCAGCATCTCATGCCCAGCAGTGGCATCAATCAAAGTATCAATCCTTGGCAACGGAAAACAGTCTTTAGGGCATGCATCATTCAGATCAGTGAAGTCTATACACATCCTCCACTTTCCATTAGCCTTCTTCACCATTACAGGGTTTGCTAACCACTCCGGAAATTGAATCTCCTCAACGAAACCAGCCTCTAAGAGCTTTTGTACTTCCTGTTTTATAGCCTCTTATCTTTCCGGGGCAAAATTTCTTTTCTTTTGTTTCATTGTCTTCCGGCTTGGATCCACGTTTAACTTGTGAGTAATCAGCTCCGGGTCTATGCCCGGCATATCAGCTGCTGACCATGTAAACACATCACTATTTTCTTGCAAAAGTTTCACCAACTTCCCTCTAAGGGGCTCCTCTAATGTGGCTCCAATGAAAGTCATCCTCTCAGGATTCTCGGGGTCTAAAGGAACCGGAACCAAGTCTTCTGCTGTCTTTCCTCTCTTCTCGTCATTTTCTCAGATATCCATATCTTCAATAGGAAGAACCTGCCCCCGACTCCATCTGCCCTCAAAGAGGCCACATAACAGCTTCTAGCCATTTTTTGATCTCCTCTCTCTTCCCCAATCCCGTTCCGGGTGGGAAACTTCATGACTGAATGGTAGGAAGAAGGGACTGCCTTGAAGGCATGTATCCCTGTTCTTCCCATGATAGCATTATAGGTTGAACTAGCCTTTACTACCACAAAATCCAATATCTGCGTTGCTTGCCTTGGTTCCGTACCTATGGTGGTTGGCAACTTGATTATCCCTTCTACAGGACATTCTACTCCAGCAAATCCATATATCGGCATGTCGGTTGGTGTCAACTGGGAGTCGTTATACCCCATCCTTAGAAAGATGTCGTGGAGAAAGATATCCACGGAAACACCATTATCCACAAGGACCCTCTTAACCGGGCTATTTCCTATTATTGGTGTTATGACCAGTGGGTCATCATGAGGAAACTTTACACCCTCTAGGTCAGAATCATCAAAAGCCAATGTTACTTCTGTCCTGGCCCTCTTCAGGGCTTCTCCAACAATATGCATAACCTCTCTGGTATATGCTTTTCTGGAATTTTTGGACAATCCAGCAGCAGTTAGACCCCCAAAGATCGTGTTTATCACAGGCCCTCGAGGTCGCGGCCCTCCAAAAATTGCATTTATAACCGGCCCTCTAGGTTGGGGATTCCGCCCCTGATCGTCTTGATCCCTCCTACGATCTTCAAAGTTCTTCCTTCCATTATTTTTCCTGTCCCCTCCTTCTCCAGTATACTTGTTCAATCTTCCTTTTCGAATCAGAAACTCAATTTCGTCTTTCAATTGCCTACACTCATCGGTGTCATGGCCAACATCTTTGTGAAATCTGCAATACTTGCTCTTATCTAGTTTTGCGGGATCAGCCTTCAAGGGCTTAGGCCAGCGAATATCTCTATCTTTCTCAATCTCCATCAAAATCTGGCTTCTAGGAGCATTCAGCTTAGCATATTCAGTGAACTTTTGCCCAGGTCCTCCCTTCTTGGGGGTTGAATCAGAATTTTGTTCGGTTCTAGGATACTTGCCCTTAGCAATATATTCTAAATCAATTTTCCGCTTCTTGTTTCCAGTGGACTCATTACTTACTACGGTCTTCCTCATACTTTCTTCAACCTTGATATACTTCCCTGCCCTCTCTTGGAGCTGCAACATGCTTTCAGGGGGACGTTTGGCCAAGGACATCTTGAAAAACTCATCCCTAGTTCCTTGTTGCAGTGTTATCATGGCTACCTTATCATCAAGGTCCAGGACTTTTAAAGCCTCCTTTGTGAAACGATTCAGGTAATCTCTCAAGGATTCCTTAGCTCCCTGCACAATACTCATAAGAGATGCTGAACTTTTCTCATGGACTCTCCCACTGATGAACTGCTTAATAAAAGCCTGACTTAACTCTCTGAACGATCCAATAGAGTTTGGGGGCAAGCGACTGTACCATCTTTGAGCCATACCCGACAGGGTTTGAAGGAAGGCCCGACACTTTATAGCATCATTCACGGGTTATAGCAGCAGTGCATTAGAGAATGTCCTAACATGATTAGCGGGGTCTCCCGTGCCATCATAGGCTTTGATAGTGGGCATCTTGAGTTTCCTTGAGATATGGGCATTCATTATCTCTTCAGTGAAGGGCGGAGTTGGATCATCAGGATCTCCAAGGGGAAGGAGATTGCTTGGATCAGTTCTTGGGACAACAGCCCTTCTCCGTACCGGACCATCCAGGTCTATGACAGGAGGAGGATTTCTCCCCCTAGGAGGTATCTGGGGTCTGGTGGCCTGGTGAGCCTCCAAGTCACGCCTCAGCCTTTGGATCTCGGCCTCATGAGCCCTGATCCTTTCCTGCACTTCTTGGGGATCCGCCCATTAGGTGCTTTGAGGGCGTTGTATTCCATCGGCCATCGGCTCTTTGCCAGGACACCTCCTTCTTGGGGCCACTTCATCATCCAAAGATTCGGAGTCTCTCTCGGTGTAAGGACCAGAAAATTCCCGATCCTCGGGGATAGGAGCCAACCCTCGTATATAGGGGGCGATTGCCCTCGTGCTTCACTTCGTCCAGCATATCCACTTCCTCCAACCTCGGGGTAAAGTGGCATCCCATAAGGGGGGTTAGTAGTAACAACAGTTGAATATTCATACCCGACGGTTCGAGAATTCACAGGTATATGTACTTGTTGAACTTGAGGATTCGTACCTTGAATAGTCGGGGGAGTCGTCCCTTATGGCTGAGATTGAGTTGCCCCTATCTGGGCTTCCGCTTGATTAGATGCATAAGTTGAGTGGGGAGGTATCTCCACGGTTGATGAAATCACCTGGGTTGTCCCCGATGGTGTTCCTTCTTCCAGAGCTCTAATTGTTCTCCGTGTTCTCACCATGGTTGTTGGTGTACCTTCCCACAGACGGAGCCAAATGTTATGGATAAAAACTAATATATATAGTTGTTGTATTTATTACTAAGGTACGGGAGCTCAAGGCCTTTAATGGCTGCTCTCGTGTTTCGTAGCTTAACTCTGCCTTTATGAAATGCCTACGTATCTCTGTGAATTAGAGAATCAAGCCAAAAAACGTAGTTCTGATTTGTGGGGTGAGACCCCTTATATAGATGTGGGAGTCCTTGAATTAGACTTGGTATAGGAGACTTGGTGGTCAAGTCTCTGAATTAGGATAGACTTAGGAGTCCTAGGGGGTAGGAAGCTGATTCCTTATCCCATGAGGTTCTTGGAGGCCAATCTACAAGGATTTATATCCCCACTAGGACTTATCTTATTAGCTGTTTTTCTCCCTTATTTATTAATTACGAAATTAATAAATAATCAGGGTTTTTGGGCCTTCTTTGTTCCAGGCCTGATCTGGTCCATCAGGCCTGATCAACATGTTAACCTTTCTGGTCTGAATATCATACATCTTCTTATTGGGCCTTGCAGCCCAAACTGTAATATTTAATTATGTAATCAGGATTTATTTATCCCTATCAGAAGCCAAGATTCTTCAAGGGTAAAGGACAATCATTCAACAAAGACAGCAGCTGGGAAGGAAAAGGGAAGTACACATCTGATAGCAAAAATGGTTACAAAACTGGATCTGTTGACAGATAAAAAATAAGGTGCTATAACTGTGATGAGCTAGGCCATTTTGCTACAGAATGCAGGAAACCCAAGAAAGCAAAGAAAGAAAAAACTTATCTTGAACTGGAAGCAAACTATGAACCTCTTATGAAGAAACAGCAAAGCAAAGCCTATATTGCAGAGGGAAAGAGTTGGGATGATTCTGATATTGATGAAGATGAGGAAGTTGGAAATTTTGCATTTATGGCCTTGGAGCAAGGATAGTTATCCTCATAAAAAATACAGGTACCAACTCTTACCACCATTGACTTAAATGTGAGTATAAGGAAACTGTTGAAAGGATGAGCACAGAAATATTTCACATTCATACAAGTATGGTTGCTGCTAATGAAGAGGTTAGCAGATTGATAAAGATAAATGAGAAGCTTGAAAATGAGAAACAAGAAACTGAATTATTGATGGTAGAGCTTGAAGCTGTGAAACAAGAAAATGCATATCTAAAGAACAAGCTCAAGTGTACAAATGAGATTGAAGCTGTGTTAAGGGAGAAGTTAGAAAAGAATGAAGTCAAGTTGAAATCTTTCAGAAATGCATCTGAATTGGTTGGAAAATACCATGAGAAGAACAAGCCATGTGAAAATATTGCTATTGGTCTTGGTTATGATGCCTTGAACAACAAGAAGAAAGTTGTAGGTAAAAAAGGAAAAGAAAATGAAAATGAAGATATTCCAGCTATGCTGAAAAAGGTTGGCTCACCTATGTTCAAAGCATGTGAAATTGACTTCAGTGAAGAGGAGTTGATCATAAAGCAAGAAATTGCTGATGAAGAAAAAGAGAAGAAAAATGCAGAAATAACTCATTTTTCCAAAACTAAAGAGAAACTCATGGACAACCAAGGTTCCAAGACACCTGTCAAGGAAACAAAAACTGAAGATGCAAGAAAGAAGAAGAACAATATAAATGGGAAGATTGGAATAAACATAAGCAATAATTTTGCTTATGTTGTAGATGCTTTAAGAAAGAAATGTGATAAATGTGGCTCTGTGAATCACCTAACTCACATTTGTAAAAAGGTTGTTAGCAAGCCAGTTGAAGGAGCCTGTAAATACAATGAAGCTGATGCAAATGATCCCTACTCATTTTGTGACAAGTTTGATTGCATCCCTTGCAACTTGAAAGTGATGAAAAGTTGCCAAAAGCTGAGAGTAGACCTCAAAGAAACAAAAATTGGGTCTATAATAAATAGGTAAAATGCACAACAGAAAATGAATTATATTTTATCTGAGACAACTCATTCTACTTCTGCTAAATCAGTTAACAAGAAGAAAATGCCCAACACTACTTGGGTTGCTAAACACACTTAAAACTCATTGTGTGCAGGGAAAAATGAAGAAGGTCATATGGATCATAAACAATGGATGCTCTAGGCATATGACAGATGATAAGGCCTTGTTATCATGATTTAAAGAGAAGGATGGCCCTTTGGTGACCTTTGGAGACAACAACAAAGGATTCACAATGGGATATGGCAATATTATCTCTGGAAATATTGTCATTGATGATGTAACATTGGTAGCTGGTGTTGAAGTAAATCTTCTTAGTGCCAGCCAGTTTGCAGATAAAGGTTTTAAAGTTTTATTTGACAAAGAAGAATGTATTTTCATCAGCAAGAAAACCAATAAAGTTACTTAGAAAGGAACAAGGAAATGAAGCTTGTTTGTTGCAGACTTGGACTCAACAAATGAGGATGGTATTTGTTGCTTCTACACCAAGGCATCTTTAGAGCAAAACAACTTATGGCATAAGAAACTCTCACATCTGAACATCAAGGCAATAAACACCTTGGTCAAGAAAGAGTTAGCAAGGGACATGCCAAAATTAGAGTTTGCTCAAATTGAAGTTTGTGAAGCTTGTCAAAAAGGAAAAATGAAAAGATCAAGTCAAAAGTCAAAAACTGTGAATTCCATAAGTGCACCATTGCAAATTATTCACATGGATCTGTTTGGGCCATTAAATGTCTTATCAATTTTAAGGAACAAATATGCACTTGTGATGGTGGATGTGTTGCCTAGTAAAGATACAATTGTTTAAGGGGGTTGGATACAATTGTATAAATGTTTCGAACAAGTAATAAAATATAACAGCTATATTTCTGATAAAAACTATTACAAAACTCTTTCAAGAAATACTAATATTCTTGAGAGCTACTAGGTTGTATGATACTCGAGATCGATACACTATGTGATGACCTAAACTGTGTTTATATACTACACAGCTGCAACTAAACAATCTAAGAAATGTATTATCAAAAGCTAACCGAAACTGATACATATCTTCAACTGAATAGATAAAGTCCTATAACTCAGACGTAAAAGATATCTACTCCATAATACAAGGAACTGAACAAATCTTCTAAGCTGACTGTCTACAGATACTGATAACATCCAAATGCTGATGGTGTGTCAAATCCTGATGACACATCAAATACTGATGACACCCAAACAGCCAGAACCTGAGCTTCTTCTGATCATTGAGAATCAATACGTAACAATCTCCCCCAATTTATGCTTAATATAATGAAGCACAAATTCCATTCTCAATGATTCCAAAACCAACTATAAAATGCACAAGAGTACAACTTACTTCAGTAACTTTAGATAACTGACAGTTGTTTCTAGAAAGTTTTTCAGTCTTTCTTCCTCTTTGTCCTTTAGGACTTTAACAAGCTTTTTCTTCAACTCTTTCTTCTCTTCAGTGTCTTCTCCAAGCTGATAGATAGTTGATCTTAATTTAGACATTGAGCTTTTGTTTATCTCAAGATCACCAAGCAACATGAAGCTTAAACTGACATCTTCATGATCAGGACTGGAAGATAACTGAGGACTGTTGAGAAAAACTTTTAGAACTGCAACTCCCTTTTCCATCTTCATTTCTTGACCAGTATAAGTTCTGTACACAGGAACATAATTACCATTATATCTATCATCTTTTGTCATGACTCTTCTTCTGATGACTTCAAGTATCATAGAAGACCAATTCCTGGTGACACAGTTCTCAACTCTAAGTAGATAGTGAATGTATTTCAATTCTGTCAAAGTCTTCATTAAGAGTTGTTGCAATGTAAAGCTCTTTACTTTACCATCTCTTAAAAAGTACAGAATCTCTTCTCTGACATCATTATCATTAATCTTTCTATAAACAATCTTTACAGCTTCAAATTTCTCAAGATGTGAGGGAGAACACTTTCACCAAGATTCTCAATCAGAGTATTTATATCCAGCAGACCAGATCTTAGAATCTCCATATCAGAATGACCAACTCCTCCTCTGGTTCCAGATTTGACAAGTTTTAGTTTTTCATTATATTCCACCCAAGAAGGTCTCTTGATGGACTTATCAGTATCTTCCTATTCTAATATAGAAACTCTTAACCCTGTTGACACAAATTTAACATGCTTAACCCTTTAGGATAATCAAATGTATAAATTTCTTTCCATCTTTTATCCTTCTTAATGAGAGGAGCATAGCCTGTAGACAAATCATGAATCTTCCCTTTTTCTTTATACCATAGCTCTCTCTTTGATTTTAAACTCTCTGCACATAATCTTTGCATGCTTGATCAGCTTTGCTTCTGTCAGCCTTTTCTTTTTCATCAACCCCTGAAATATGAGGAGTGACTACTGTAGTAAGGGCTGACTCATTTAATGCTTCGATCAATTTTTTTTATCAGAGTCAAAATCAGTTATCAGGTTCATAGCATCAAGATCTGCTTTTACCTCAGGATTTGTGTCTGCTTCAGGAGTTACATTCTGATTTGCTGTATCAGCTTGATCAATGTTAGTGGCTAATCTTTTCTTTCATTGAATAATCAACTCTTCTGGCTTCTAAACTTCTTCAGCTTCTTTATGTCCTTGTACAGGAATATAACCTTCTCTTGATAGAACATTCAGAAATGCAGAATTAAATGCAGTCACTTGACTTGGTTTAGAAATCCTTGCTCTTCCTCCTCTTCATCTACCTCTTGTAGATCTTCCACCTCTTTTTCCTCTTCCTTTAGAAGTGTTAGCTTCAGCTTCAATTTGAGACATTAA
The DNA here is from genome assembly GCF_009905375.1 of Apium graveolens. Lineage (NCBI taxonomy): Eukaryota > Viridiplantae > Streptophyta > Magnoliopsida > Apiales > Apiaceae > Apium > Apium graveolens. The sequence continues at coordinate 54,112,461 of NC_133654.1, forward strand.
CTCCTTTTGTTGCATAACTGTTTCTTCAGCTGTTAGATCAGGAAATTCTTTAGTTATAGACCCAAGAGCACTCCTAACATTCTTTTGCTCAAACCTCTTGTCTTTGTATTACAAGATAATCTCTTCACATGTTTCCTTATGTCTGTAACGAAAGAATAACCCTTTAGCATCTGTTAAATTAGAGATTGTAACATCATCATCCTCAGGAGCATCAGTTGTAGTCTTGTGCTTAGCTTTATGAGCACCAGTAGACTTCCTTTATCCTGAAGAACCACTCTTCTTGGAATGTTGAGGTTGTTGAGCTGTAGATGCAATTTGAACGCCTGTAACTGGATTCTTATCACCATCATCATCAATATCTTTATCATTTGTCTGAATAGAATTTGGTGTACATTTTGTAGCAACTATCTTCTCCCCCTTTTTGGCATCGGTATTTGAAAGAAGAGAAAACAGAGCATCCAGTTTGTCAGCTATAGAAGAGACTTTATCTTCTAAGGAGGAAAGTCTAGATGCCATGATGTGTTGAGATTTAACAACATCTGTAATAGTATTTTTCACACTCTTGATTTCAGCTGAGGTAGGTGTGTGAAGCATAAATCCATCAAGTTTATCCTTGACAGCAGCATGAGACTTCTTCATTTAATCAAGGTCAGAGTGAATTCCTTTAACAGAAATAGTAGAGGCCTTAAGATGCAACTTCAGATCGGGAGTTTGAATTTCATCATAGGCGCGATGAATATGTTGCAGGACAATAGCAGATGAGATAGAAGTATTTGCAAGTCTCCATTTATAATCCCATTCTGTCTGTCGAAAATACTCAGCATCAGCACTGTAATAAGATGGATTTTCACTAAAGTGTGAAGAAGAACCAACATTGGACTTCTTAGATGCATCAATTGCAGCCTTAAGCGGAGTTATGTCAGAATCATCCTTATCACTGTCATCATCAGAATCAAATAGACCCTCAGAAGAATTTGCAGAATTAGGCATAATTGCCTTGCCTTTACAGAAATCCTTTGTAATAGGTGCATGTGGCTAATGAGATCCTGAAACAGAAACATGGTAACACCTAAATCTCTCTATTCTTTTCAAGTGATCTCATCACTTCTCACAGAATATATTACTTTTAAGAGTAACATGGTTCTCACAGAAGAAACTTTATAAGTAAGAAAAAACTTATAAAATTCTTGTCTCAAGCTACCTCTCCTTTTGCCTGTACAGGAGACTGCCATTCAACATTTTAATTTTCTCACATGATATTTTCATACAGTCTCACAGAAAGGCTCAATCACATATTTAGCAAAGAAATAAGATATGGCTGAGAAGAGTAGTATGCTTGTCATATAAATAGAGGTAACCTCAGAGAAGATACTACTTATAATCATACAAATATGAGAATATATGAGAAGTATAAGAATACCTGAAGGTGAGTCCTCAAGTGGAAGTGACGATAGTGGAGGAACAAACAGCACATCAGGATGCTTTTGCAAACTAACAATCAGTAGAGAATCATCAATAGTTACTAGTTTAGTTGACGAATGAATCTTAGTAGAAGCTATTGTAATATCAGGATTTGTCCTGTCAAGAGGAGGTGAGAGACCAGCATCAGTACTTTAAACTGATGGTTCTTGTGGAGTCTGAGAAATGTGAGCTGCTTCAGTAATGCTTGGTAAAGGTTCTTGTGTGCTCTTCTCAAAAATAGGATCATTGATGATTGCATCCACCTTTGACAGTACCTCCTGATGAGTTTGCTTTTCCTGTAGTAGTTAAACAGAGCCAACAAGAAGATCACTCTGAGCAATATTAACAATGATTTGTGCAACCTCGGTATTTGCATCTTCCCTTTGAGAAGATGGTTCTTGTGTGACTGGATGTGTTGCAGTTGCTAAACTGACATCCTTGGCAAGAGACTGAGTCTTTTTCTTCTTTCTGATGTACCCAACTACTTCTTCACTTTTTCTTTTCAACTTGCTCTTTGCAATCGTCTTGAGCTCAGCAGTTGCTTCAATTACTGGAAGCTTGTTGAGCAAAGCACTAGCATCAGTAGTTGGCTCCTTGGTTCTAGTAATTTCAATAGAGTCATCAGGATGTTTAACAGTGGTTTTCTTGGTTTTCAACAAAGACTCTGTTGGCATCTGATCATCGGAGTTAGAATCATCTCGTTGAATCAGTCTTTTTTTCCTGACTGGAAAACAATCTTCTTTCTTCCCACTCTCACTCAGTGAGTCTTGTTTAGCTTTCTGTCCAGATGTGACAAATTTCTTAACCAGCCTTTTCTTTGTTACAACTGATGTCTTTTGAGAGACATCAGAGGAGGCTAATTTAGAGGCTGGGTGTATTTGCTGTTTGGAAGAAAAAATGCTTGGGTTAGAAACAAGATGGGTGGTTTCTTGATTCTTAGCATCAGAAACTGTGACAGAGGTGCCAACATCGGGATATGCAGGCACTTGTGTAGGATTAGGTCTATTTCTCAACAGAAATTGCCTGACCTCTCTAGGCATATAGGGAGGTCCTGAAAATTTATTCTTTTCATCCCTTTTAATATGATCAGTGATTACTTTTTCAGAAATTTGAAAAATAGGAAGTAATTCATCTTCATCAAAAATAGCATTAGGGCATAGAAAATTGAAAATCAGTTGTAGAAATCTAGTATACCCTATCACTCCTGATGCATCTGCTCTCCTAGCAATTATGAATTGTAGTATAGTATTACCATAATCAAAATTACCAGAGTAAAGAAGAGAGTACCCAATTTTCAGAGAAGTAGATGGAAGAGCATCAAAATTTGTTGTTTTCTTCAAGAAACACCTACTGATGCAATCAAAGAAAAAGTTTCATTCTCTTTTCACTTTAGTCCTTACCAGTTTTCCAATGGTTGTGATTTCTCCTTGATAGCCTACAGTCCTTAGCATATCAAACAGCTGCTCAGTGGTATGAGTATCAGGAGCACCATCAAGTGCAGGCAATCTCAAGGCTTAAAGCAGAACATCTGCATCAACCTCATACCTGTGGCCCTTATTCTCAAAAGAAAAACCAGTATTTGTTGCATTAACCAAAGTTATATTCCACACCTGCATTACAGCCCTGTATGATACCTTGATAGGATTTGTAAGAGCATACCCAATTGGACATTGGAGTAGAAAATCCTGAATATCATGAAAAGATGACGGTAGCTGCTGATGTGTAAGCAGAGCCAAGTAATTGTTAGTGCCAGATGTATTTCCATGAATGATTGTGGTTTGGCTGAAGAGTGGTGAAACATCAGACGATGTCATGCTGTGTATAGCTTGTGAGAGAGAGTATAAGTGATATGTAAACAATAAAGCTATGTGTATGATGAATTATGTCATCAAAGTTCTTGTGGTTTTATAGCTTTGCTACTCTGGAGTATGTATAACACATTCATATGAAGAAGGTAATTTAGTGAATTTGACTTTGGACAGGTAACAATTACTGAGTAATAGAATTTGACGGTGGAGAAATTTGTGGAATGAAAGGCAAAATACATACAGATTTGTCAAGACACAACTATAGAAATTTGTTTATCAGATAATCCACCAATAACCATTAATTAAGTGAGACACTTAATTGTAGCAATAAAACTACTCAGAAATTAATTAAGACTAATAATCTAAATTAGAACGTGTTGACCTGTCATCAGTGTTTGAGACCTCTTTTCTGTCAAGATTTGACAGAATAAGGATATGTCGATTCAAATTCAACAGTTGTTCGTCAAAGCTTCATAAATTATTAGCAAACCACAATTTTAATCAAAACAATCATTAAAGTATACAATTTAAGTGGATGATGTAAAGATTAACAGGCTTCAATTAAGAACATTCACATGCATACATATCGAAATAGGCATAGACTAAAACTTGCAATCAAAAGAAATTTCATTAATATATCAAATGAGTACATTTCATGAAATTTGTGGATTACATGCAAAATAAATGACAAGATAGTATTAGTCTAAAAAGAACATCAACATCCTTGTTCTAAGAAGCCTGACAAAGCTGATGGTGAAGAGAAACGGTTGGAGGATGTTCAGTGCTTCTTTCTACTTTCAACAAAGAGAACAACAAGACGAATAACTCTTTCTTGCTGTTGAAGAGTGTGGAGATGAAGATCTTTTTGAAATCCCAGAAGATCATTTTTGATGGCTTCTGAAAGTTGAATCGAGATGTCATTTGAGATGGCATTGATGTGATACGGAGTTTGCATTTCATCATTAAAGATAGTCACAATATTGGTGAAATGGTTGTAAAACCAGGTGAAATGCGCCATGTTTGATAAGAAAGAGATATGAGTAACAATTGTGAGGAGAGAGTTTTGTGTTTGAGTGGAGATGATTGAACTGAACAGAGATGACGGTTTAAATAACCAAAGGAATATCAAAGGACTAGGGGACTGATCAATTATTAAGTGTAGAGATCACTTAATGATTTAACCAAAAGATGTCTTGTTAGGGCGCGTCTCCCTAGACTGATTTGTAATGATGACAATGATATATTTATTCATACATGCACAATAGCAAATAAATTTACTCAATTCATCATGCATATGATAAAATACATCAAATATTCCTGGCTTAATATCTAGAACAACATTTAGAACATATCAGGATTTGATCAATATACATTAGGATTTGATCAAATATAAATTGAAAAGAATTTATTTATCCCAACTAACCATACCAAGTTCATTGAAAAGCTTTATAAATGTTGCTTCACGTAATGGCTTTGTAAAGATATCAGCCAGCTGCTGATCAGTAGGAACGAAATGAAGCTCAATTGTTCCTTCCATAACATGCTCTCTTATAAAGTGATATCCTATGCTGATATGTTTAATAAGAGAGTGTTGCACCGAATTTCCTGTCATAGCAATAGCACTTTGATTATCACAATAAATAGGAATTTTGGTAAATGATAATCCATAGTCCATGAGCTGATTTCTCATCCATAACAACTGAGCACAAGAACTCCCAGCTGCAATATATTCAGCCTCAGCAGTCGAAGTAGAAATAGATTTCTGCTTCTTGCTGAACAATGAGACTAATATGCCTCCCAAAAACCGATAACTCCCAGATGTACTCTTCATATCTATTTTATATCCAGCAAAATCAGCATCTGAATAACCACATAATGCAAAATCAGCTTCCCTTGTATACCAGAGATCAAGTGAAACAATACCCTTGAGGTATCTGAAAATTCTCTTTAATGCAATTAGGTGTGGCTCCCTTGGATTTGCCTGAAATCTTGCACACAAACAAGTGGCAAACATAATGTCTGGCCTACTAGTAGTTAGGTATAAAAGAGAACCAATCATACCTTTGTAGCTTATGACATTAATTGTTGTACCTTCATGAGGATAAAGTTTTGTAGCAGTTGCCATAGGAGTACTTACAGTTGCAATTTCTTGCATATTAAACCTCTTCAGTAGGTTTCTTGTATACTTGGACTGATTAATGTAGATGTCATTATCAGTCTGTTTAATTTGCAAACCCAAGAAATAGCTCATCTTTCCCATCATACTCATTTGATATCTTGATTGCATCAACTTTGAAAACTTATCACACAGTGTTTGATTAGTTGATCCAAAAATGATATCATCCACATAAATTTGAATTAAAAGCAAATCTTTACCTTTATTAAGATAAAATAAAGTTTTATCTATTGTACCTCTTTTGAATCCACTTTCAAGTAGAAACTGAGCAAGGGTTTCATACCATGCTCTAGGTGCTTGCTTTAGTCCATAGAGTGCTTTATCAAGTTTGTACATATAGTCAGGATGTTTAGGATCCACAAATCCTGGTGGCTGTTCAACATAGACTTCCTCTTCAAGTTCTCCATTGAGAAATGCACTCTTGACATTCATCTGGAAGACTTTAAACTTCTTGCGAGCAGCATATGCCAAGAAGATTCTGATTGCTTCCGGCCTAGCAACAGGAGCAAATATTTAATCATAGTCAATACCTTCCTGTTGGGAATAACCTTTAGCCACCAATTTTGCCTTGTTCATGATGATTGTTCCATCAGAATCAGTCTTATTTCTGAAGACCCACTTTGTGCCTATAATTGACCTGTTCTTAGGTCTAGGCACCAGCTTCCATACTTCATTTCTTTCAAACTCATTCAATTCTTCTTGCATAACCATGACCCAATCTGCGTCCTTGAGTACATCTTCTACTTTATTTGGTTCTTCTTTTGAAAGTAGATTGTGATATAAACATTCATTCTGAGTTGCACTTCTTATCTTTACACCGTCATCAGGATTTCCAATGATCAGATTAGGAGCATGATCTTTAGTCCATTTTCTGGCACTGGGAACTGTCCTTCTGGAGCTAGATGCTCCCCCTGAATTGTATGCCTCATCAAATGCATTTTAGGCTCCCCCTAAATCTGTTGTGTTATCTCCTGATGAAATATTGGGACTTGACTTATGTTCATCTAATGTTAAATCAGCATTGGATTCTGAGAGATTAGATTGAGAAGAATCTTGAGATGATTCTTCAGTGTTGGTGAGACTGCATAGCTGTATGAACAGTTATGTGATAACTCAACACAATAACAACACTAGAACAGGACATGTTAATAATACTACGTCTACACAAGAAATCAGGAAGAATAAAGACAAGGCAAATACAAAGAATCAGAAGATTAAAAGAAAGCCTGAAGTCTGTCTACAGGTCACTGAAAGAAGTTCATTTATATGATCATGCCTCAGTGAAGAACAAAGGTTAAAGAATTTCAGGGTTTCAAAAATGTTGAAGATTCAGTATACAAGTGCTACCGGAAGATTTCAGTGTATTGGCATTGATTGAAGATAGACAGTGTTCGAAGCATAGGAATCTGAAGAATTGAAGACAGGGTATAGATAGAGGTTAATGAAGACGTTGTCTAGAGTACCAGAAAGGATTTCAGTGAAAGTACAGTTGTTTATTGACAGTCAATGTCTGAAGCAATAAAGTTAAGGCAAGCTTAATAATGTAATCAAGGTTATAATACGAAGACCTGAATCGGGGGAAGTCGTATGTGAACCAGACCAGTTGCACCAGGCGTCAATAGCTCATGAAAGGAATCTGGGTATTATTTATAGAAGAATTGTTAAGTTGAGGAACGTACTTGGATTGAACGTTTATCTGTTAAAGTACGAAAAGAGGTGCGCGGGGTATACAGTTCAACAGCTCAGGGGATTGGCGAAGCTCAAAGTTTAATTGTTAAATTAAATAAATTTATTTAATGGACTTTAATATAATCTATTTAATAAAATAAACTTAAAATGATTTATTTTATAAACTTTAAATAAGTTTATTTTATAAATCTAAATTATTTTATTTATATAAGTTATATTTAAGTTTATTTTATAAATTAATTTAGTTATAATTTAAACTTAAATAAAAAGAAAAGAAAAAGAAAAAGAAAAAAAAAGAAAAAAAAAGAGAAAAGAAAACAAAAAAAGAGAAAAGAAAAACAAAAAACAAAAGAAAAAAGAAAAGAAAACAAAAAAAGGAAAAAGAAAGAAAACAAAAAAAGGAAATAAAATAAACAAACGAATGCAACTTGTTTGGTTTTTGTTAAAGTTAGTTTCCAGTATATGTACATGTAAAGCAAGTCACTACAGGCATATTAAACACCCCATGTCCCCACAAAAGTTTTACTTAGTTTTGCTTTTAGTACTAGTAGCCCATGTGGTTGCCACATGGGAGTTAGTATAACAGTAATTAAATTTTATTTGTACTGGTAGTAACCTGTCGTCACAGAGCCCCCTTGTCGTCACAGAGCATCATAGGAGTCACCACACAGAACCTGTCGCCACAGAAGTCCTCTATCATCAGCCACACATTTTATTATATAAAGACTACACTTTGCAGCAGATCTGAGGTGTTCTGTTTTTATCTTCTTCTCCAACAAAAAGAGAGCTGATAAAACAAGAATCAGAGATTTATAGAGAAGCTCCGGCACCTTGAATATCCGTTTAACTTCTCACCGGAGTAACGTTATAATGCCCGATTTAACTCATGTATATTCATAGGGGTATTATAATCGTTACCCGGTAATTAAATCCTAGTACAAACAAAAGCTAGATTATTGTATAGGATTTGATTTGTAAATCTTTGTAGTAGCTAGGAACTTTGTTGTTCTTAGATTGTAGGCGGTTAATTTATTTACCGGAGTGTAGCAATACCCTCGAGGATTTATATACGAATATATATTTCCCCGAATATCTTGTGTTCTTATTTTTATCGTTCCAAACACTATTCCTCTCAAGAACACAAAAACACTAACCGAGCACTAAATATTTTATCCGCTAAAGATTCGAAAGAATTTTTAATTTAGTGATTATCGTATTCAACCCCCCCTTCTACGATAATTCGGGACCTAACAATTGGTATCAGAGCTTACTGATTGATACACAAATCAGGATCCTGAAATTAATTTATTTTATTAATTTTTCATTTACATAATTTTATTTTATAAATTTGATTTAGCAAATTTATTTTAAAAAATTAAATTTTAGTAAGTTTATTTATGAACTTAATTTAAATAAATTTATATTATAAATTTAACTAAATTAATTTACTAATTAAATTTTAGTAAATAAAATTTTTAATTTAAATTAATTCGTTTAGATTTATGGCTGCCAGTTTTCTCCTTAGAAATCAATTTCTTGGCTTATAAAAGGCGTACAGAGCTTCGGCCTTTTGTTGAGTAATTTAAAAAAACCAAAGATGTGGTAGTTTTGTGTACGCTCAACTAAACAAAAGAAGGCAACAGGTTCTGCGTGCAGTTGCTGCAGATGCGCCGAAGAAAAGGAACCAAGGGTGATTTAGAAGCCACGCGCGGCAAAAGAAATGGAGACGTACACGCGCATGAATTGGAGGGTTGCCTGTCTGTAGTCTACGCGCGTTTAGACTGCACGCGCGACGAGTCCTGTATGGCACGCACGACTTTAGTTTGCATCTGCTGGAGTCGCGTGCGACTTGCGCGATAATTTCTCTTAGGCTTAATTCAGCCTGTCCTCTTGTCGCCAAAGAGCAGAGTCGCCAGAGGAGGGAACTCGTCGCCACAGCTGGAATCGCCATAAAGACTTCGCCACAACTGAGATACTTTTTATTTATTTGTACTCAGTCGTCTGTTGCGACCTACTCCTGCACAGTTCACTGTCGCCACAGAATTTGATTTTTGTTGGTTAAGTACCTAAGTTGCGACCTGAACCTGGCACAACAATCGCCACAGAATCTCTGTTGCGACAGCTCGGGATACAAGGTCGCTACACACGACTTAACAAATTTTTGTAGCCCCTTAATTAATTAGTTCTGATTTATTTATTTTTCCAATAAAATTTAAAATTCTTAAATTTAAATTTTTCTTAAATAATAATTTACGTTTGATTCAATTTTTAAGAAAATTCGAAATTCTTGAAAATTAATTTTCTCGTAATTATTTATTTTTGATTAATTTATTTTCTAAGAAACTTAAAAATATTGGATATTTAAATTTCTCTTAAATATTAAATTAAGGGTACTCAAGGATTGGTAGACTCAAGATTCCTCCGGCCTTTTAAAGTGGATTTTAATCTTTCGAAGAAAACAAAGACCATGTGCTATTCAGACGGAAAATTCCTGAACATGGAAATTGTAGATAATGGTTTTCTTACTCCAATGGAACTGATTTCAAGACCTATAGACGAAAATTGTGGATCTTCCTCAAAGGCTTATTCCATAGGATACCACTAGGTTTTTAGACGAAGGGAATGAATGAATTTTCTACGGGTACAATTTTTCTCGGAGATTTTAAGACAACTCTATGATTTCAGATAATACAGTCACACAGTGGTTTGTACCAATGCTATATTTATCCGAGAATCAATGAGATCATACAGCCAGGAATTGTGGAGGTCAGAGAGAATAGTGGGGACATACAAATATCTCAGTTACATGCATTAAGGTTGGAACCTCAAGACAGAATGTAAGAGTTACTGACAGTTGAATCAAAGGAAGCTCAGGTAGAAGTACTTGAGGGACTGGACGTCAGGGCAGTGTTTCACTTGTCAGGGAAGTTTAGTCACATCAGATTCACAAGGAGTACATAAGCTATATCCAAGGATCAAGCCTATCTATTCTGAAGCAGAGATTCTTACAGATTCAGTTCAAGAGGTGATTACAAGACTGAGAATGGGACAGATACAAGATTTGATAGCTACAAATTTGATAAGCAATATGTGTCAAGTAACTATCAGGGGTTTTGCTACAACAAAATAAGAAGCTTGACAAACAAGGATGAGTAGGGATTCAATTGAAGAGTCGAAACAAAGGTGGAATGTTTTCTTAGGGAAGCAGCCAGTCAAAATTTATAGTGCACGGGAAAGTTGGGATGGATCAGATGACGAGAATCATGAATATCTTGCTTTCATAGAAATCTCTGAAGATGGTCTAACTCACATATCTCAGGTTTCAAATTCTTGAACCACTGCAATACTTTGCTCTCAATACTCAATGCATGATAAGATCACAGTGTTTAAATGTATAACACTCGCACAAGCATGATAGCATCACACATAGATAATGCTGAACTAGTTCACTAGATTATTTTTCTAGTAACTAGGATTGATGTTTAAATTGTGCATGTTAATTTAGATGATCTTAAATATGTGTTTGAATATATGTTGAACATGATTAATTGTTTTAGTGAGGTATATGTTTTTCCAGCATATAAGACCTTTGTTTTTGCTTATTCTCTGTATCCTATTATAATATGATTTGCTCATTTATTCTGAATTATTTGTTAAGATGTATTAGTTTATTATTGGATTGAGATAGCTAGATGAGATTATCAACAGGATTGGACTAGATAGAATTAGTGATTTAGTTATTAATTCTGTTTGTTCCATATCATGTCTATCTTGCTAAAATTCTTATGTGTAATGTTTCTGAATGAATGCCATATATTCTTAATACAATGCTTGCTTATTTCAATACCATAAATGCATCTCTTAGTACTTGCATTAATTGTAGAAAAAGCATGTTTAGGATTACAATAGGGCAAAGACTGCTAGTCCTCTTTATGTAAGGTTGGAACCAATTTTCCCCTAGCCTAGAGACAATATGTCAAGGGTATTCAAATGGGGAAAATGGTCCGTCAAAGATAAGAATTAGAATTATAAGGTTGCAGCTGTTGTTATCTTTGTTTATAATAATATATCTAATCCATCTGGACCCAAACTAATAAGTTGGGTACCAAGAACTGTTAATCCATTTGTGAGTGCAGGATATAACAGGTCAATTGATTCTTATTTATTCTTGGTAATTCATACTCAAGGCATATGATCAAAGAAAGATCCTCACAATCAAATGTAATTGACAAAAGCTATTCCGTCAATAATATTTGAAGATGACAGCAAAGGTTTTCATTATGGGACAAGCTATACAGATAAAGGGATGTCATCATGAATTGAACAATTGGTATCACTGATAACAACTAATCATTGGAGTCATTGATACTTGAAGAAACTTCCTTACTGGAGAATCAAGGCACAAATCCTCTTATCATACAGTTCTGCATTAAAGAACAAAATGTCAATTCAATGAAGGATTAGTGTCTCATCTGAAGCAGGAAGATTGAGAAGCTTGCTCTTCTTAGAGTAAGGAAAGGAAATGCTCGTGGCTAGACTGGAAACTCTGAAAAGGTGAAGTAAATGGTTTATACTGTAAAGCTTCATTTGACAAAAGTTTAGCTATGATATTAGAAGCTCTCACCCTTGAACATCAACTCAAGGAACTCTTTTGTAAAAAAGGTTTAGTGAGAGGACTGCCTCATCTGAAATTCAGAAGGATGATAAATGTGAGGCATGTCAGAAAGAGAAGTCAAAGACAATATCCCATCAAAGTAAAGATATACCTTAGTGATGGTGGTTGACTACTCTTATGAAACAGAGTTGTTGTTCGTGCATTCTCAAGACAAGACATCACATATGGTGATTGATCATATCAGAAGATCAAGCTGGAAGCAACCGTAAAAGAAATGATCTGGTGATCAGATAATGCGACTGAATTCAAGAAGCAGTTCTGATTAATATCTATAACATCAAGAATATTTTGAGACATATTCAGCACTGGGAGCTCCGTGTCATAATGGAGTGATACAAGGGAAGAACCAGAACTTGATTAAAGCTACAAGGGAAATATCAAGCTAATCAAGACTTTCTAAATATCAAAGGGCTGGAGTAGTAAAAATAGTTTGCAACAAGTAAGATCAAGCCTTGATCTGGATGTATACATGAAGACCACTAATGAGTTAATGGCCAACAAAAGAAAACACCGGATAACATGAAAGTGTCTGGAGAGAATGTTCTACAGTTAGGATATTTTTCATGGCTACTCAGTGGAGTCTACAACCTACAGGGCATGTGTGGTTGATCAACAGAAGGTGATAAACAGTCTAAGTGCACAGTTCAACAACCCTATGCTCCAAGATGTTAAATGAGAAATTGATGGTATTGATGATTCATATCCAAGCAGTGGAATGGCAGTGTATAACACAACTCATTACTTCAATGAAGCCAGTCAGCAAGGGTAAGGATTTTCAGGAAATCCCAGCAACAACTTAGGGGGGGAAGTAGAAGGATCAACTAGTTAGATACAACACCATATTGAAAATCAAGAGGACACTACAAGAACATATCTGCTGAGACAAAGGGTTTGATATTTATATTATTTCCAGAGTCTAGTTCTTAAGTGATCCAGATGGTGGAGTTATGATTAGCAGGGCTACTGAGTGTGAATGATTAGTTCTCTAGTTTTCTATCTGAAGAAGAAACTAAGAAAGTTACAGAAGCTCTGATAGATCTGGATTGGTTGGGTGATTACAAAGCAAAATGAACTCAATCAGTCAGCAAGCAGATTGAAGGGAAGCTGGAATCCAAACCAAATGACAATTTTGTAATTGGTACAAGGATAACCAGAAGTCAAACTGGATGACAATGGCATTGTTACGAGGGACAAGGCCAAACTGGATGCTAGGTTATTATCAGGAAGCAGTATCTGACAGAAAGCACCAGTGACGAGACTTGAGGATATTACAACATATCAGGAACCTGATGCATTACACTTGGAATTGGACTCTAGTAGATGTGTACAGGTGCACTCCTGGTAGGTGAGTCAAAAGAGGAAGTCAATGCACCACAGTTCATGAACTTTGCAGTTGCAGATCTATTGGACTATGCATATCTCTTCTTCACAATCTCACCTCAGGTTGGTATGAACTGGTATACTACTCAAGGAATCGTCAAGGACATAGTATGGCACTCTAACTGAAGTTACGGTCTAATATGAACTAGTAGAGTCATCATATTAATAACTCTCTTATCACTACGCACAAACATATTGTTTTATATGTTCAGTGATATAATGATAATGTTATATGTTGGTCTACTAAAAAAGACTGTGCAAGATTATTTGCTAAGTAATTGCAGAGTAGGTATAGAGGAGCGTGTTGGAAAGGTTGCAATTCTTTTTGGGATTACTTTAAGCAAGCCATTAGAATAATTCTTTTAGGAGCTCAAGCAATCCAAAAGAACAATTCTTTAAGGAGCATAAGTAAACCAAAAGAACGATGACAATACAAGTAAGTTAAGGATCTTTTGAAGATGAAAAATTTGGAAGATTCTGAACATGCCAAGACTACTTACCAACAGAAACCACTAAAGCTTGATCAGTACAACTCAGGTATAATGAAAAGCTATAGAGGTATGACGATCTCACTCTTTTACCCAAATGCTAATGGACAACATGTAATGTTCTCAAGATGCCAATGTGCAAGGTTCCAAGTGGATCCTAGAGAATCCAATCTTATAGCTATTAACAAGATTATTAGATATCTTAAGGGACTACCAACTCTTGGAGTAAAGTACCCAAAAGATATTGTGCTTAACATGTTTGGCTATATAGATATAGATTACGCAGGTTGTAAGAAAGACAGGAGAAGCATCTCTGAAGCTGTCAACATAAGTGACAGGAGAAGCATCTCAGGAAGCTGTCAACTTCGTGGAAGAAGATTGATTTCTTGTTATGATAAGAAACAACCTCAAATCCAATAACTTTGTGAACACTCTATGTCAAGGCACCTTCATACCAGGTATCATCACTTCAGAGAGCATGTCACTTTAGTCAAAGAGTTACTGAGAGAAACATTTATTAAATCACTTGATAAAGTTAATTTTTCAAGAATGGTTTGTAAGTGTGGGATATCATTCATTGCATATTAGTTACAAATCCCATATGTAAGGAATTCTTCATATAAGTTCACAAATATTAAATCTTCAATATTTAAAGGACTTGTGAATTTATCAATAATCCAGTACCTCGTACTTAGTGCTACTATCTTGATTATCATGATTACAATGTCAGATACATGTGTGGTAATTAAGTATTATAACATTAAGTTTGAATTCTATTTTAATTGATTTAAATTATGACTGTAGACAATTCCATTTCATATCAGTCTCATAATTTGAATTGTATTAAAATAATATGCAGCATAGTTATTTGTATCTTGTATGAATAATTATGATACTTTTAGTATTAGTGATATTATTTAGAATTTTTGTTCTAAGTAATCAATGCTTATTTCTAAAATCACTAATATTGAAAGTTGAAGTATTTTCTAAGTTATGTGTATAAAACTTTCAATATTTTATATGCTTAGAAAGTATTTCTAAAATTACTAATTATCCAAATAGTGATTGCAATGTGTATAACTCATATATTCTATTGGTGATTATTCAAGGGTAATTGTAAATATTTAAGTGCTAGTACCTAACTCATAGATATTTAGTATTTATTTATTTAGTATTTATTTTGGGTAGTTTGGATTATGGAAATTGAAGCAATTCAATAATTTTATTTGCTCCATAATTCAAACTAACTTAAAATAAATAAGCAACATGATTAATTATAACTAAATCTGTCACGCCCCCAACTTGACAATACATATTATACAAATTATTACAATAATTAACAAAAGATAGTAAACACAACCGAATCCAAGATCTTACAATTTAGGGTTTGGAACAGCCCAACACTATTAACTATTACAACCTGATTTTTAACATCGAGTCCTCACACAAAACTATCTTTTATTCTACCTGAGCTCGAACATACGCATCAGCATCACAAGTCTTACGTGCCGTCTGCTTGAATCTAACTATAGCTGCTAGCTGTAATATTAGGGTGAAAACAAGTAGTGAGCCAAATGCTCAACAAGTGCTATACAATAAAACGAGATAAAAAAATAACAATGTGAAGATACAGCTAATAATTACAAGAGATGGACTGTTCGGTGATGGCATCATTTGTTTGTATCAAAATATTTCCAAAATCATTTCATAATCAAAAACCATTTTATGATGCTACAGATTACAACCGGTGATTAGCCGCGAAGTAATCCCGAACCTCGCTGGGTTCTAAAACATTAATGGGATCCCTAGGCAACTTTTAAGCCTACAAGTTAAGTGCGGAAAGGACTTGCGTCTTAGTCCAGATCCACTATTTAAAGAAAACATTTGTCCTCCTATGGGACTGAAAATCCAAATTTTTAATCATTTTACAAACTGATGCCAATTGACAATTAATTACTTAAACAGTAAACATCTTTATCAAGGGTTATAAATCCACTTTGAAACACTGGGAATATATCCACTAGGGCCATGATCCTCTAGACTTTACTCTATCAGGGTAATTGAAAGGTTTCTATTTACAAGAACTTTGACAAGGAGATTTAGTAAGGCTATCGGATAATATGAAAGAGTAATGCCAGACTAGGCTTAAAGCAATGGTTTCAAATAAGGCATGGGTATTAAAATATTAAGAAGATAAGCATCACTGGTTCCAGGTATGATATAGGTATTAAAATACAAAGAAAGTGATCATCAGCTCAAGGTATAACAGGGTATCACGCTTTAGGGTAAGGATATGATTATCAAACAATCACTAACAATCTTTAAGGAATGACTAGCTTTTAGGCTTCAAGCTGAGGTTACTGAGTATAACTTACACATGGTTCAACATCACAATTACTTTGGTATACTAGCATAATATGATATTTTGATCTACTTGCATAACAATCTTCAAATAAGGTTAAATTACTTGCAATAGACACTTGAGGGTTCATGGTATTTCTATATAATACGAAGATAGATTTGAAAAACCACTTGGTTCATGTATATCAAGGTAAATTAGAATACTTGCATCATATATAGGAACTAGTTATCGCTCCCTTGCAGAGTAAATGAAAAGAAAAGCATGTTGAATCACTTGCCTTGAAAAAGGCTGGATTGGACTGGCAGGTAGGAGCAACTGGAAGCTTTACTCGACCTTTATGGCAAGTTTACCCTCGTCTCGAGATCCTACACAAATAATAATAACCTCATTATAATATATTCTCACCAACTCAACCTATTTGCAAATCGAAATTAACCACAATGGCACTTAGGCCTATATACACGCAATTTACAATCACCTTATAACATAATAGTACACATAGACACATATGCTCACATACCACATTTAAGTACCAAATAATATCACACACGCCATATTGAAACACTAGGCTTGGATGATCTCGCTTCATATACTTGGTCGCTAAACTAGAAAAAATCTCCAAATTTTGGCTTCCTACTCGAAGTGCCTTTACTAAACCATCAAATTCCTATTGACCCTCACTTGGGCCTTTCACTCTACTGACTTTATGCTATCTTGCAACTATGGTGGTCAACCTAGGCCTCACTCATAAGTGCTCTAAAACTATGCGGTAAGTGAAGGTGCTTATTATGGTAAATTTCAGAATGACATCTAAGGTTTCTTGGGTGCGTTGGGCACTCTTACACTTCAAATTTTCCTTCAAAACTTCTACACTAGGCTCTTCCGATCATAAGGCAACTCCCAAACTTGATGTAGCTCAAGGGCCTAGCTTGGGCCTCCCTAGGCCTAAGCTTAAAGTCCATGATTCCCCTATTTTTCTGGGCAGAAAAAGGTCCTGACTTGAACTAACTTGTGACACATTATTCTAACTCAAATCTTATGAACTATGGCTGGAAAAACTCCTCTGACATTCCCTCCAAGGCCCAACAGGGCCTAATGAGGGTCTACCTATGACATGGTCAAAACTTCCTATTTCTAGGTTACAACAAAACTGTCCCCTGCTGGACAGATTTGATGTTTCCACTTTTGCACCTAACCAAACGTCTTACAAACCTCCAACAAATACCTAAAACCTATTATATGCTCCTAGTGCTAGCTTCTGGTGGCTTGGGCCTCAAAGTTCACAATAATGACAAGGTCAAATCTCACTCTAAACCTCAGGGTACCAAACTAATTTTCTGCAGAAACTAATACTCTCCTTTCACCAAGGTTCTTATTTAACAAACCCAACCAACAACCAAAAACTCAAACCAAACCTTAACTAAGGTGTTCTACTGAACTAACTCTCTTACACTCAAAATAATCTTAGTGGAGATCATTCTTACCTAAGGTGCAATATAACAAAATAAAAGTTAACACATTACACAAATTACAAGTCATCAAGTTTTTGAGAACGACAAGTTATATCTTCTTATAAATATATACGAATTAACATCACATATCAAGGAGCACAAATCAAGATTAATATCTTAACCCTACTGAAATTAAGGCTTACTAACAAAAATCAATCCAAATGATCAAAAACTTTTGAAAATCATGAGTGGTTTACATGCATGCATGCCTTCGAATATTCAAACCAAAACAATATGGTTTCCAAAATAAATTTTACCATAAAATCAACATGCAAGCCTAGCATAAGCTATAACTAAATGATCACTTAGCATGCAAAGGGTTTTATCAAGTTTTTGCTACAAATTCATGTTATCACCACCAAAAACACATAAGAATGAAATAAGGCAACGAAACAACCTCAAGAACCATTCATTCGGCTCCCTCAAGGTCATGGCCGAATGAAATGGATGGGAAATGACCATTAAAATCAAGAGCATCATTCTCATGACTTGGCATTTCACCATTCCTTGTAGTTACCTCAAAATACAACCTTAAATCCATGAGAATCAAGATTGTACTTTGAGTTCCAACTAATACTTTGACATGCAAGCTCAAAACTTAAACTTTTCACTCAAAACTCTTTGGATTATATTTGATCAAGATATAGGAAGTAACATTTACTTGAATGGGAGATTGATGCTTGAATGAAAAATGAAAGAAAAGAGGGGGTGGGGCTCGGCCAAAAGAGCCGAGAGGGAGGAGGGCCGAGAGGGGAGGGAGGAGAAAGGAGGGGGGTGGAATGGTGGAGTGAAAGTGGAGTGATCATCACACTTGCTTGGTTTTTACGCTTTTGATTTGACCAAAAGTGAGTGGATTTAGGAAATGACAAGAGTAACCTTCTAGCTAAAGTTAGGTAGATTTGCATGCAAGGACAAAGTGGTAACTTGGCTAGTAGAATGAAAGTGAGTGGGGTTGGAAATACCTTCTTTGCCCATTAGTTGCCTGGAAGAGTATTTGCATGCAAGGGTAACCATGTAATTCGATAATTACTAAGCAACTAATTTTCAAAGATTTATTTTTATAAAATAAAATAAAAGTTCAAAAATTATAAAATTTATACCATAAAATAACTTGAATTTTTAAAAATTTTATGAGATCACTTTTGAAATTTGTGAATGAAATAATTTTTTAAAAGAAAATTTTCCAAGGTATAGAATATTCCTTCTAAATCAAAAATAAGGGCAACTAATAAAACTCTTGCTTTGAAAAATTTATATTCTACATAAAGCAAATTATAATGCAGCAAATCTACTCACACAAGTGTATAATCAAATAGGTATATTTATACTCGATTCAAATATTATAAAAAGTTCGAAAATAATAATACAAAAAATGTCGGTCGTAACATCCTCTCCCCCTTAAAGGATTCTGTCCTCGGAATCTAAGAGAACAGATGAGGATACCGGGAACGCATATCAGACTCTAACTCCCAGGTTGACTCTTCGACCTTGGGGTTGCTCCAAAGTACTTTTACTAACTTTACCGACTTATTTCTAAGACTCTTTACTTGCCAGTCGAGTAATTTGACAGGTTGCTCCATAAATGACAGGTCTGCCTGAATTTCTATAGCTTCATATTCTATTACATGGTTGGCATCAGGATTGTACTTCTTAAGCAATGACACATAGAACACATTATGCACATGCTGATACTGAGGTGGTAAGGCTAACTCATAAGCCACCTTCCCCACTTGACTCAAAATTTCAAAAGGACCTATATATCTAGGCGCTAACTTCCCTTCTTTACCAAATCTAGACAACCCTTTCCTTGGCGATACTTTCAGCAAAACGGCTTCGCCTACTTGGAATCTAACATCCTTTCATGCTGGGTCCGCATACTTTCTCTGTCTATCTTGAGCAGCAAGCAACCTTTTCTGAACTAATTTGACTGTCTCGTGCAACTGTTGTACCAATTCTGGGCCTAAAATCTTTCCTTCTCCCACTTCATCCCAACTTGTCGGTAATCTACATTTCCATCTATATAAAGCTTCGTATGGTGGCATGCCAATATTGGAGTGATAGCTATTGTTATAGGAGAATTCTACCAATGGCAAGTGGTCGTCCCAACTTTCTGTAAAATTGATTGCACTACTGCGCAACATGTCTTCGATTGTTTGAATTGTCCTTTTGCTTTGGCCGTCAGTCTGCGGATTATACGCCGTACTCATGTTCAACTTTGTGCTAAGACTCTCTTGAAATTACTTCCAGAATCTCGAGTTAAATCGGGGATCTCTGTCTGAAACTATCGATATGGGAACGCCATGTCTTAGTACGATTTCACGCACATACAGATGAACCAATCTGTCCAATGACGACTTCTCATTAATTGGAAGAAAATGCACCGACTTCGTAAGGCGATCAACTATAACCCATATAGCGTCATGTCCGGATTTCGTTCGCGGTAGTCCCACTATAAAGTCCATAGCAATGTTTTCCCATTTCCATTCTGGAATCTTTAGGGGCTGAATTAATCCGCTTGGTCTTTGATGTTCTGCCTTTACTTTATGACAAGTATAACACTTTGCAACCCATTATGCCACCTCTCGCTTCATATTTGGCCACCAAAAGTTCTGCTTCAAGTCTCGATACATCTTTGTGCTTCCCGGATGGATTGAAAATCTTGTATTGTGGGCTTCTTGCAAAATCTCATTCTTCAATTCAGGTATATGAGGAATCCAAATTCTTGAGGATAACCTTAGTATACCTTGCTCATCCCTTTGAATACCAATCTCTTCTCCAGTTAGCTGATTGTTCTCTTGCTTCATTACTTCTTCCCGACATTTCTTAATCTTTTCCAATAATGTTGGCTGAAAAGTCATTGTACGACAAACCTCTTCAACTATCCCACAATCACAAAGTTCCACTCTAAATCTCTTAACCTCTTCTGACAATTCTTTTGGTATTGCTATCATATTCAATCTTTCCTTCCTACTAAAAGCATCGGCTACAACGTTTACCTTTTCCGGATGATAATTTATCGAGCAATCATAGTCCTTAATCAATTTCAACCATCTCCTTTGCCTCATATTGAGCTCCCTCTGAGTGAAAATATACTTTAAACTCTTGTGATCCGTGTAGATCTCACACTTTTCTCCGTAGAGGTAATGTCTCCAAATCTTAAGTGCGAATACTATGGCTGCTAGTTCCAAGTCATGTGTAGGGTACTTTAATTCATGCGGTTTTAACTGTCTTGACGCATACGCGATCACCTTATTGTGTTGTATTAGCACACAGCCAAATCCTTTATGTGAAGCATCACTAAAAATTATAAAGTTTCCTTGATCGTCTGGTAGTACTAACACCAGAGCTGTAACCAACCTCTGCTTCATTTCTTGGAAGCTATCCTCACATTCTGCATTCCATTCAAACTTCTGATTCTTCCTAGTTAACTTAGTCAATGGCGTGGCGATTTTTGAAAAATCCTTCACAAATCTTCTATAATATCCCGCCAATCCTATAAAACTTCACACTTCGGTAGGTGTCTTTGGCCACTCCCAACTCATAATCGCCTCAATCTTTGTCGGATCTACTTTAACTCCTTCATCTTCAATAACATGTCCCAAAAATTAAACCTCCTTTAACCAAAACTCACACTTAGAAAACTTGGCATACAACTTCTCTTGTCGGAGTATCTCCAATGCTATCCATAGATGCTGCTTATGTTCTTCTTCCGACTTTGAATAAATAAGGATGTCATCAATGAACACCACTACGAACTTTTCCAAATACTTTTTAAATACCCGGTTCATCAAATCCATAAATGCTGCCGGGGCGTTAGTCAAACCAAAAGGCATTACTAAAAATTCATAATGTCCGTATCTTATCTTGAATGCTGTCTTTGGGATGTCTTCTTCTTTGATCTTTAATTGATGGTATCCTGATCTTAAGTCAATCTTCGAAAAGTACTTTGCTCCTTTCAGCTGATCAAACAGGTCATCTATTCTTGGTAGCGGGTAACAGTTCTTAATCGTCACCTTATTCAACTCCCGATAATCTATACATAACCGCATACTTCCATCTTTCTTCTTTACAAACAGAACAGGTGCTCCCCATGGCGACGTACTTGGCCGTATCACTCCTTTGTCCAAAAATTCTTGTAGCTGGCTCGCCAACTCTTTCATTTCTGCTGGTACCATCCTATATGGGGCCTTCGAAACTGGTTCCGTGCCCGGAGCAAGGTTGACCTCGAACTCGATTTGTCGATCTGGAGGTAAGCCTGTTTGTTTGTCTGGAAACACATCTGGGAATTCATTGACAACGGGGATGTCTTCTATGCTGAGGTTGTCCCTTTCTGAATCCACTACATAAGCTAGGAACAACTCGCAACCTTTCCTAAGCAACTTCTTAGCCTGGGCGATTGTAAGAAATAGTTGCTCTTGCCTCTGTCTCTTAAATACTACTTTCTCTCCACTCTCCATCTTTAAATACACCTTCTTGGACTTACAATTAATTTGAGCGTTATTTTTCCCTAACCAATCAATGCCTAAAATTATATCAAACTCTCCCAACTTGAAGAGTATCAAGTCGGCTAAAAATTTATACCCCGAAATATCAATCTCACACTTTGGACAGAGTTGACTCACAGGAATCTTCTCTTGATTCGCAATTACCACATTTACTATCTCATTCATAACCATTTTATCACATTGAAGTTTATCAACAAAAGTTTCTGATATGAAAGATCTCGTCACTCCAGAATCAATCAATACTTTAGCCTCGACATTATTTAGTAAAAGTGTACCTGCTATCACCTCAGAATTCTGAACAGCGTCCTTCATTATTAAATCGAATGTCCTCGCTGTTGCTTGCGGAGTTGTTGTAGGTGGTGGAGGTAAGGACAATACCTCAGCTGGCATGCTTGCACTAGTACTTGCCATGTTCATCAGAGCTGTGACTGGTCCGGTTGACTTGCACTCCCTAGCTATGTGTCCAGTCTTTCCACACTTATAGCATGTAACTCCCGGCTTCGGCATCTTACACTCGTTAGCCAAATGTCCCTTCTGGTTACACCTATAGCATGTCATGCTCAGCTTATTACACACTCCGGGGTGCCTTCTTCCACAATGCTTGCATTCGGGTCTCTGAAATCTGTTTTCTCCAACTTGTCCTTGGCTTTCCTGGTTGTTCCCCTTTGATTATTGTCTTTTTCTCAAATTTCCCTTCTTCTGAAAATTTCCACCTTTATGGAATCCAATCCTTTTTACATTCCTGTCTTGTGAGTTTCTGGCTTCAGACATTTCTCCATAGAATGGAACCTTCATCTTCTTGTTATCCTTTTCCTTCCTTGACTGCATCTTATTACTCTCAATCAGAGCAGCTTTCTGCATTACGCCTGCATAAGTATCAAGCTCAAATATAGCCACTCTATCTCTGGTCCAAGACTCTAATCCTTGTTGGAATCTCTTTGCTTTTTCCTCCTCACTGCTGGTATACTTTGTCACAAACCTTGACAGCTCTGTGAACTTCTTCTCATACTCTAGTACATACATACTCCCTTTCTTCAATTCAAGAAATTTAAGCTCCATCTGATTCTGCATGTACTTAGGGTAATACTTTTCCAGAAATAACTTCTTAAATCTTTCCCAAGAAACTTGTTGATTTGCTTCCATAGCTTTCACTGAATCCCACCAATAGATGACTTCGCCCTTCAGGAAGTAAGTAACATATGGTGTCTTCTGATCGTCCCCTAACTGTACCAATTCAAAAGCCCTCTCCATTTCCTTAATCCATGTGTTAGCTATTACTAGATCAGTGGTATCATGAAATGCAGGTGGATTCACATTCTGAAAACCTTTGAAAGAAACAACTTGTCGAGGTGGTACTGGTGGATCAGGTGGTTGGTGTGGTTCACGGTTATCTTGGTTTTCAAATTATTGTTGAAGAGTAAGTTGTTGTTGAACTATAGAATTTGTTTGATGTTGTAAGGTTTCCAGTAATCGAAGAATATTAGGATCAGTTATGGTTGTAGGGTTCTTCTTTTTGGGTGGCATGATCCTGAAATAAAAGTTACGTCAAAACAGGTATGAACAATGAGATAATTCGAGGGTGTCACATGGCATTCTTATTCACATATGAGGTCAAATTTAAACGAATAGGGTGATGCATATAAAGGCACAAAATAACATTTGAAAGCAAACATAACGATAGTGCATAAAAATTGAAATTTAAAGGTAACATGCTTATTTAAAGGAAATAACATGGAATTCTACAAAGTTCAACAATACAACAACATGAAAGGTAGATAATGGAAAGAACTAAGGCTCCACTCTGTCAGAACGGGGTTTGGTAGTCTTCTCCTCTCGAAGCGTCTTCACAATACTCTGGAGCTCGTCCGCCACCATCTGGATGATATACTGGCTGGTACGGTCTCGGTGCGATGGCATCTCCTCAAGCTTAGTGTTGACGTACTGAACCAAAGTCTCAAGTCTCGCAGTCATCTGCTCCTTAGGCTTCCCTTCATAGTTTCGGCTGCCCTGATACACATTCTTCAATCGGTCTAACAGTCGGTCGTACTTGCCCTGAAGCATGTCGAACTCGCGCCTCAACTCAGCATATACGGAGAAAGCAATAGTGTCGTCCGACCCAGAGGATGATGAGGAGTGCGCCCTTTGTGGACAAACCATACATAGATATATATATAAGAGGAGTATTAATAATAAATGACTTAACCTACTCTCTCGCATAATATCTATAACTTATACATATATCCTATAACCTATTTAGGCTGTCCAGGGACTCTAAACCGTAGCTCTGATACCAAAACTTGTCACGCCCCCAACTTGACAATACATATTATACAAATTATTACAATAATTAACAAAAGATAGTAAACACAACCGAATCCAAGATCTTACAGTTTGGGGTTTGGAACAGCCCAACACTATTAACTATTACAACTTGATTTTTAACATCGAGTCCTCACACAAAACTATCTCTTATTCTACCTGAGCTTGAACATACGCATCGGCATCATAAGTCTTATGTGCTGTCTGCTTGAATCTAACCATAGCTGCTAGCTGTAATATCAGGGTGAAAACAAGTAGTGAGCTAAATACTCAACAAGTGCTATACAATAAAACGAGATAAAAGAATAAAAATGTGAAGATAAAGCTAATAATTACAAGAGATGGACTGTTGGGTGATGGCATCATTTGTTTGTATCAAAACATTTTCAAAATTATTTCATAATCAAAAACCATTTTATGACGCTACGGATTACAGCCGGTGATCAGCCGCCAAGTAATCCCGAACCTCGCAGGGTTCTAAAACATTAATAGGATCCCTAGGCAACTTTTAAGCCTACAATTTAAGTGCGGAAAGGACTTGTGTCTTAGTCCAGATCCACTATTTAAAGAAAACATTTGTCCCCCTTTGGGACTGAAAATCCAAATTTTTAATCATTTCAAAAACTGATGCCAATTGACAATTAATTACTTAAACAGTAAACATCTTTATCAAGGGTTATAAATCCACTTTGAAACACTGGGAATATATCCACTAGGGCCATGATCCTCTAGACTTTACTCTATCAGGGTAACTAAAAGGTTTCTATTTACAATGACTTTGACAAGGAGATTTAGTAAGGCTATCGGATAATATGAAAGAGTAATGCCAGACTAGGCTTAAAGCAATGGTTTCAAATAAGGTATGGGTATTAAAATATCAAGAAGATAAGCATCACTGGTTCCAGGTATGATATAGGTATTAAAATACAAAGAAAGTGATCATCAGCTCAAGGTATAACAGGGTATCACGCTTTAGGGTAAGGATAGGGTTATCAAACAATCATTAACAATATTTAAGGAATGACTGGCTTTTAGGATTCAAGCTGAGGTTAATGAGTATAACTTACACATGGTTCAACATCGCAATTACTTTGGTATACTAGAATAATATGATATTTGATCTACTTGCATAACAATCTTCAAATAAGGTTAAATTACTTGCAATAGACACTTGAGGGTTCATGGTATTTCTATATAATATGAAGATAGATTTGAAAACCACTTGGTTCATGTATATCAAAGTAAATCAGAATACTCGCATCATATATAGGAACTAGTCATCGCACCCTTGCAGTGTAAACGAAAAGAAAAGCAGGTTGAATCACTTGCCTTGAAAAAGGCTAGACTGGACTGGCAAGTAGGAGCAACTGGAAGCTTTACTCGACCTTTATGGCAAGTTTACCCTCGTCTCGAGATCCTACAAAAATAATAATAACCTCATTATAATATATTCTCACCAACTCTGTAATAACCCCAAAATTTTGAACTTTTTGTAACCCTTATGAATAGTGTTTTTGCAGATATTGCTGAATAAGAAAACTGTTCATGCCACACTATGTAGGGGTTTTTTTATGGATATTCTGAGATTTTATTGGTACTCTATATGATATATAAGTGTATGTAAAGATCGTCAGAATCCAAATTTGAACCTTTTGATTTTTCCCGGAAATCTACCAGATATAGAAAGAATTGAGTATAAGGTAACAGAATAAAAAGGATTTAAATTCAAGGATTATAAGAGAGGATCATAAAAGGAATATAATGTATTGAGAAAGGTTAAGGAAACCTAAGTAATAAGATCGCGGGTATGATCCCTCAAACGATAAACGAAAATGAAATTTAAGTGAACCGTATAACAGATCAGCGGTCATTAGCCAAATAATTAAAAGCTAATCAAAGAGATTAGTGGGGATGATGTCATCAAACCAATGAGAAGAGGACAAAGGAGGGAGGGTGACATCACATGGTGACATAAGCATGACCAAGCAAGTGTGTTGTTGGTTGAATTAGAACCACACAAAAATTACCATGGTAAAAAGGTAACAAAACAAAACAAATCAAAAAATCAACCAACCAAAACAAATCAAAGCAAAACACAAAATCATTTCATTTCTTCATCCAAGGAGCTCTCGGCTTTTTCTTCTTTTCCAAAGCAAGAAAATCAAAAATCAAGTTCCAAGCATTGTTAAATCACAAGGTACTTATCTAAGACTCCTTATGCATAGTTATGGATATCCTATAAGTTTGAGCTCCTAAATCATTCACAATCTCTTCCTAAAAATTATGGAAGAAGATGGTGAATAGTGTTTTTCAAGAACTAAAATTTTTGTTCTTGAAGTTTTGTTTAGTTTAAGCTTGGATAAGGACTTTAAGGGTGATTCCAAGCCATTCTCTTGATTCTCCACTCTCCAAGGAAGGTATAACCCCTCCAAACCCTAACTTTATTTGAGTAATTAGGTTTAGTTTTGTTGATTTTAATTCATGGGAGGCTTGCTTGTTGTGAATGTAGAGATTAGTTAGTTTTGTGAAGTTTTGGAGTGGTAATTCTTGGATTGTTGATTAATGAACTTAAGTGTAGTTAAGTTCAAGTTTAAGAATAAGTATAAATTGTTAATGTTGAGTTGTTGGGGCTGTTATGATGTAGTATGGATGGAGTTTTGATTGGGTTGTGATTGTGGATTGATTGTGGGTTGAATTGGAGTGTTTTAAATTTGGGTAATCGCGTAAACATAGCCGTCGCAATGTCCGATTTACTTTAGACTGTTTTTGTTCTTAACATTAGGACCCGTGAACTCACTGCTAGGTTTTTACCATTGCCATGATTAGATAGTTCATGTTACGAGCTTCGTTTTGATATGTAGTTCGTTTGATTCCGATGTACGGTTTAGGAGAAACGGCCATTTTAAGTAACGACGTTTCGCGAATGAATCATTACCCCTCGACTTACTTTGAAACATAGGTTAAAGACCAAAACGGACTAATTAGAGTATGAAACAATTATGTAAAGTGTATTAAGCAGTTGGTAAGACACTCGCGAAAGAATCGCCTTAAAACTCGTAATGGTTAATTTATTAAAAATGGTGGAGCCGAGGGTACTCGAGCGACTTAAGAGAATCAGTAAGCGCAAAGCGAGCGTTAGAGTCTAAATTGGTTAAAGTATAGATTTATAAGTGACTTTGGTTTAATTCCACCTTATATGTTGTTTATAGGTTACCAGACTCGTCCCAAGCCATTTATAACCCCCAGTCGCTCAGGCAAGTTTTCTATCCGTTATACTGTTGTTGTGATGTATACATTTGTACATGCATTATCTTGTGATAGATGCATAATGGTTACTTAGAAAATTCTTGCGATATATTGTAGCATGTGATATGGTATATATGCATGCCTGTTTCGTATTCTTGATACATATATCTGTTGATTCAGTTGATAATACCTATGCTAGAGATAAGCGGTAATTTGCATATATCCTTAGTATAGGGGACCCAAAGGTGAACTTTTTCTAAAACCGGGAATCGAGGCTCCGGAGTATAATATATATATATATATATATGAATAGTTTTCAAAACTATGAATCGAATAAGGTTTATTCGATAACTTTATTTTATTAATGAATATTATTTTGAATATTCATTCGAGGACATATGACTCCGTTTATTTTATTAATGAATATTATTTTGAATATTCATTCGAGGGCTTATGATCCCGTTTATTTTATTATTGAATATTATTTTGAATATTCATTCGAGGACATATGACTCCGTTTATTTTATTAATGAATATTATCTTGAATATTAATTCGAGGGCTTATGACTCCGTTTATTTTATTAATGAATATTATTTTGAATATTCATTCGAGGACTTATGACTCCAATTATTTACTAAATAATATTCTTTATTTTATTATAGAATAATATGTCGATAATCAAACTTACTTTTGATTATTCAAATAAAGATATTATTTTCGTATAAGTACATCTTTGGTTATTTAAGATAAATTTCAAGTATAAGTTTTACAACTTCTACTTCAATTATTTTATAAAAATTATTCTTTATAGGAAGATTATTTAAATAATAAAATTCAGATATTTTCTAATATATTGGGACTGATTTATTTTATTAAATTAGCATTACTCCAAACATTCTTAAAAATGTTTTGCGAGTCTTCAAAATGATTTTAAAAGTTAGAGCGGATCCCAAAACTCATTTTATATTTAAGATCCTCCTTTCGAAGGGGATTTAAATACTCGCTCAAAACCTGAGGGATCCGGCTCTGTGGTATGTTTTATATTCGCAACAAGGTTGATGTCTTGATAAAAGAGTTTTTAATTACTTACCCAATACTCGGGAAGTAAAATTCTTGGAACAAGTTAATCCATTAACAGGCATCGCCTGGGAAATATCGGTGAGTTTTCCTTTCCAACTAGATACGACTTCTTGGCGGAGTCGTATCAACAAGTTTCTACTTGGGGAAGGTGAGGACGAGCTTTACGTTTCAGAGTCATGGATTTCATCTGAACTAGGAGTGGCGTAAGTGGTCGAGTGGCGTCGGCCCAACCTTATTATATTGGCCCAAATGGCCTGGAAGTTCCGCAAGACGGTACATTCCTTAGGAGTCCAGTGTTCGGTTGACAAGTAAATCCGACAGGTTCTCCTCTATATGTAGAAAATGGTGGGGTTGCACTACTACGACTGATCATCGTAAGTGGTCTTCCTGGCGCGACAAAACTCCCGTAATGAGTTCATCATCCAGTTGGATAATTCTGCAACACTACCCGTAGCATTTCGACCGAAAGGCTACGAATGGGTGGTTGCCGAAGCATTGACAGGATCTAATAGTTTTAATGGTGTTCCCATTGGATGAAGTATCTCGTAACTTCATTTCCTTTAAAAATATTCCAAAGATTGAATCTATTCAAGTTTTAACTTGTGGCCTCATCTATGGGATGACCTTTTGAAACTTATTATACTTTGAACAGTAATAGTTCAAGTAGATTTCTAAAAATGGTATAAGTATAATGAAGTAATTGGTAACTTCATCTTCCTTAAAACTTATATCCAGTAAGTAATTACCTTACACTTGATAAAGGATTCTAGTAAGTTATCCATTTAGATACTTGCATTATTGTTTACACTATATATTATCTTGCTTGCTATAATGCTCACTCTTGCTTCATTTCTTCATCACACAACAACAGTTAGGAAAGATGGTCAGACTCAAGCAGACCCAGCGCAAGCGCGTGGGAAGCGTCCCGCGTCTTCCCATTGATGTTGTAGCTGTTATAGCTGCAGAGGTAGATCTATTGGTAGATCAGGCATTCTACTTTTGGGAACCAAATATTGTATAATTATAACTTGTGGCAGATAATGGCAATTAACTGTAAATTTATCAAATAATCATTTTGGGTTGTAATAACTTTTAAATTGTGGATTCAAGGACTTGTACTTATTTTAATTTCATCTCTAAGACTATAACGGGTTGTGGTGTGTGTTAGTGTGGGATCACATCATAAGGTTATTTATTATTAATTAAGTGAAGTGATATTGTGGAAAGAAAGACCGTGATGACCCGGATCCCTGACCCCGGATCTGGGGGTGTCACATAAATGGTATCAGAGCTAAGCGTTATAAACCTCAGAGATGATGCGACGATGTAATAATAAACTCACAAAGATAATAAGAACTCTTGCCAAGTTCAAGGTCGGACTACTTAAAGTAGCGCTGACAGTTAAAACCCTTACGGGAACCCTTATAAGTATCATGATAGTAACTTAGCTCGTTTAATGTGTAGGCGCATGAGATAGAGGACCTTGAGATGTTCGAGCATGAGCATGATGAGGCACTGCTAGATGCCGAGGATCAAGAGGAGCCCGAGATGGAGGAGGATGAGGAGGACCCCTCAGAGGAGTCAGAGACAGAGGTTGTTGCTATTTCAGATGAGGAGGACCCGGATGAGGTCCCAGTGGCTGAGGAGCGTGTCGGAGCTATGGTAGTGTACACTGGTACCCCTTTACCCACACTCCCGGTGGTCAGAGCTCCTACCCCTCCACCACTATCCTGGAGCCCATATGATGACAGCTCAGAGACCCATACTCCCGAGCCTAGGCAGACCGAGGAGGCACCCCCAGCGGCTCCGGATTCACCACCTCTCGACCCTGCCCATAGGCAGTCTTTGTTAGCTCACGACTATGTTCAGGATGTACTAAGGACCCGAGTAGCTGTTGCTGAGGCCCGGTTGGATGAGGCCAGGAGGGATTTGGATGCGGAGAGGGCGGGTAGGCGTACCCGAGCTTATGAGACTAGGGCTACTATACCCCGATCCTTGAGGAGGGAGCTGACGGGGATAGAGCTCACGTCCCGAGCGAGACTCAGATCGCTCCAGGGGGACAGGCATGGTAGGATCTCCAGGCGGCAGGCCGACTATATCTTCCGTCGTGTGATGGAAAGGGTATGGGAGCTGACCCGCTCCGGTGTATGATTCAGGACTGACGATGGGATAGTCCAGTTGTCTAGTTAGTCGAGGCCTTAGTAAGAGCCAATTTTCCGGGATAGTTGACTTGTATATAGCATCCCTTTTTCAGACTAGACATGTAATAACCCCAATTTTTGGAAAATTTTTGAAACCCTTATGAATAGTGTTTTTGCTGAATGAGAAAAATTTTCATGCCACACTAGGTAGGGGTTCTTTTATGGATATTCTGAGATTTTATTGGCACTCTATATGGTATATAAGTGTATGTAAAGATCGTCAGAATCTAATTCCGAACACTTTGATTTTTCCCGGAAATCCACTAGATACGGAAAGAATTGAGTATAAGGTAACATGATAAAAAGGATTTAAATTAAAGGATTATAAGAGAGGATCATAAAAGGAATACAATATATTGAGAAAGGTTAAGGGAACCTAAGTAATAAGATCCCGGGTATGATCCATCAAACGATAAACGATAAACGAAAACGAAAGTTAAGCGAACCGTATAACAGATCAGCGGTCATTAGGCAAACAATTAGAAGCTAATCAAAGAGATTAGAAGGGATGATGACATAGCAATGTGACATAAGCATGACATAAGGGGAAGGAGATGTGGTTGATTTAAAACCACACAAAGTCAAGGCTAGAAAGGTAATTAACCAAAAAACAAAACAAAAAGCAACCAACCAAGCCAAAACATTTCATTTTCATCAAAAAACACAAAACCCCCATTTTCTTCATGAAACTCTCGACCCCTTTTCTTAAAAAATGAAGATCCAAGCTCCACCACTTACTATTTAGCAAGGTATTTATCTAAGCTTCCCCATGGATAATTACATACTTCCTATAAGTTTAAGCTTCTAATTCCAAGCCAATCTTTTTCTATAAATCATGGAAGAAGATGGTGAATAGTACTTTCTTGAAATTAATTTTTGTGTTCTTGATTTCTTTGAAAGAACAAGCTTGTAGGAGGTTAGATTAAGGCTTCCATTGGCATTTCAAGGATCTTTCATGGATTAAAAGCTCCAAGGAAGGTATAAACTCCAAACCCTAGCTTTGGTTTTGAGTAATTAGGAATGAATATGATTGATATAGTATATGTGAAGCATGAGGCTTGTTTGTTTAAAGTTTGGTTGAGTTTGTAGAGATTAGTTGGTTTTGTGGTGTTTTAGGAGTTGTAAATCTTGTTAATTAGTTAATGAACTTAAGTATAGCTTTTAGTTCATGTTTGAGGGTAGTATAAAGTTGATAATATTGAGTTGTTGGGGCTGTTGGAGTGTGTTTTGGATGGATGTTGGTTGTATGCTTGATTTGGGGTTGATTGGTGGTTGTTTTGGAATGGTTTAAATTTGGGAAATCGCGTAAACATAGCCGCCATAATGCCCGATTTACCGTAGACTGTTTTTGTTCTTAACATCAGAACCCTTGAACTCACTGCTAGGTTTTGACCATTGCCATGTTTAGATAGTTCATGTTATGAGCTTCGTTTTGATATGTGGTTCGTTTGATTCCGATGAACGGTTTAGGAGAAACGGCCGTTTTAAGTAACGACGTTTCGCGAACGAACCCTTACCCCTCGCCTTACTTTGAAACATAGGTTAAAGACCAAAAAGGGTTAATTAATGTATGAAACAATTATGGTAAGTGTGTTAGGCAGTTGGTAAGACACCCGCGAAAAAATCGCCCTAAAACTCGTAATGGTTAAATTATTAAAAATGGTGGAGCCGAGGGTACTCGAGTGACTTAAGAGAATCAGTAAGCGCAAAACGAGCGTTAGAGTCTGAGTTGGTTAGAGTATAGATTTACAAGTGACTTTGGTTTAATTCCAACTTACTTGTTGCTTATAGGTTACCAGACTCGTCCCGAGCCATTCGTAACCCCCAGTCGCTCAGGCAAGTTTTCTACCCGTTATACTGTTGTTGTGATGTATATGTGTATATGCATGATCTTGCGATAAATGCATATTTGTTATTAGCAAGTTCTTGCAATATATTGTAGCATGTGATATGGTATATATGCATGCCTGTTTCATATTCTTGGATTATATATCTGTTGGTTAAAATGCTTACAGTTGCATAATACCTATGCTAGAAATAAGCGGTATTGAGTTTACCCTTAGTATAGGGGATCAAAAGGTGAACATATTTCTAAACCGGGAGTCGATGTTCCCGAGTATAATATATATATTTTTATATATATATGGTTATAGTTTTAAAAACTATTAATCGAATAAGGTTTATTCGATAACTTTAACTTTATTTTATTATTGAATATTATTTCAAATATTAATTCGAGGGCTTATGACTCAGTTATATTATTAATGATTATTAATTGAATATTCATTCGAGGATGTATGACTCCGCTATTTTATTTAATGAATATTATTTATAATATTCATTCGAGGTATTATGACTCCGCTTGTTATTTAATAATATTTTTATTTTATTAAAGAATGATGTTTCGATAATCAAACTTATTTTCGATTATTCAAATAAAGATAATACTTTCGTATAAGTATATCTTTGGTTATTTAATACTCATTTCAAGTATAAGTCTTACAACTTCTACTTCAATTATTTGTATAAAGATTATTCTTTATGGGAATATTATTTAAATAATAATATTCAGGCATTTTCTAAATATATTGGGACTGATTTACTTCATTAAATCAACATTACTCCAAACATTCTTAAAAATGTTTTCGAGTCTTCAAAATGATTTTTAAAGTTAGAGTGGACCCCAAAACTCATTTTTTTTATATTTAAGATCTTCCTTTCAAAGGGGATTTAAATACTCGCTCAAAACCTGGGGGATCCAGCTCTGTGGTGCATCTTACATTCGCAACAAGGTTGCAGTTTTGGTAAATGAATTGATTACTTACCCAACGTTCGGGAAGTAAGCCCATCTAATTGAGTCGGCATAAGCGACAGGCCGGGGTACGGTCTATCAAAGTGTAAGTGGCTGGGTGGCAGTCCATCAACGCATAAGAGGCCGGGTGGCGGTCCAGCACAAGGTCCTTATGTGGCCAGGGTGATGACCGGTGGGGGATTCATCCATCTACTAGTAGAAAAGGTTACTTATTGGTATCTTTGCCTGATCAGCAAGATATCGGGTTTATGCCAAAATTCTTTTCCTTTCCAAAATTCATTGGATGTTACAAACTCTGTTCATACTTTACATAACAGAGGTTCCAGGAAATGTTTAAGAGATATATATGTGGATATATATCGGGACTAAATAAAGTATCTCGTAACTTTATTTCATTCAATAATATTTCAAAGATTGAATCTATTCATGTCTTAACTTGTGGTCTCATCTATGGGATGACCCTTTTTTTTAAAACCTATAATACTTTGAACAGTGGTAGTTCAAGTAGCCTTATAAATGATATAAGTATAGTGAAGTATTTGGTAACTTCATCTTCCTTTAAGCTTATATCCAGTAAGTAATTATCTTACTTTTGATAAAGGTTTTCAGTAAGTTATCTATTAGATACTTGCATTATTGATTACACTATATATTATCTTGCGAGCTGTAATGCTCACTCTTGCTTTATTTCTTCATCACACAACAACAGTTAGGAAAGATGGCCAGACTCCAGCAGACCCAGCGCAAGCGCGTGGGAAGCGTCCTGCGTCTTCCCGTTGATGTTGTAGCTGCTATAGCTGCAGAGGTAGATCTATTGTAGATCAGACCATCTACTTTTGAGAATCAATTATGTATAATTATAACTTGTGGTAGATAATGGCAATTAATAGTAAACTTATTAAGTAATCATTTTGGGTTGTA
The DNA here is from genome assembly GCF_009905375.1 of Apium graveolens. Taxonomy (NCBI): domain Eukaryota; kingdom Viridiplantae; phylum Streptophyta; class Magnoliopsida; order Apiales; family Apiaceae; genus Apium; species Apium graveolens. The sequence goes on from NC_133654.1 coordinate 54,147,096, forward strand.
ATAACTTTTAAATTGTGGATTCAAAGACTTGTACTTATTTCAATTTCATCTCTGAGACTATAACGGGTTGTGGTGTGTGTTAGTGTGGGGTCACAGCATAAGGTTATTTATTATTAATTATGTGAAGTAATATTGTGGAAAGAAAGACCGTGATGACCCGGATCCCCGACCCCGGATCTGGGGGTGTTACAGAAATGGTATCAGAGCTAAGCGTTATAAACCTCAGAGATGATGCGACGATATAATAACAAACTCACAAAGATAATAAGAACTCTTGCCAAGTTCATGGTCGGACTACTTAAAGTAGTGCTGACAGTTAAAACCCTTACGGGAACCCTTATAAATATCGTGATAGAAGCATAGTTCGTTATCGTATATGGTAGCGGGACTCCGAACCCTGAGGTTGAGGAGCAATAATGCGATGATGTTTTATTAGTTATTGGAGATCAGATTGTGGATCCAATAGAGCGTCCTAACACAGGACCGGATGATGTTCATATTGAGGATGTAGCGGTTGAGGATGTTGTCCTAGAAGGGATTATCGCTGAGAAGGATCCCGTGAAGGATCTTGACAAGAATGAATAAAGGACTACTGAGGAATTGATGACCATGGTTAGGGCGACTACCAGGGGTAGGATTGGCCGGTCACTACCAGAGGTTCGTTCAAGTTTATAAAGATAGTAGCCCCTTTAACGCGGCTTACTCATAAGACTGAGAAGTTCGAATGGACATAGAAATGCGAGAACAACTTTTAAGAACTGAAGCAATGATTGGTGACGGCCCCTATGATGGCATTGCCGGATGGAAAAGGAGATTTTGTGATCTGTAGTGATGCTTCGCATAAGGAATTAAGGTGCTTCTTATACAGCACATCAAGGTAATCGTGTACGCGTCAAGACAATTAAGGGAATATAAAGTTCGATATCCCCACCCATGAGCTTGGGCTCGTGGCAATAGTTTTGCCCTAAAGATTGGAGGCACTACTTGTATGGAGAGAAGTGCGAGATTTACCTAAGCCATAAGTGCTCTAGTACATTTTCACGCAGAAAGAGCTCAACATGCGCCAAATGAGGTGGTTAGAGCTAATCAAGAATTATGATTGGGAGATTCTTTATCATTCAGGGAAAGCCAATGTGGTGGTTGATGCCCTTAGTAAAAAGGAGAGACTCAAGATAATAATGTCTTTGGGAGAGTTTATAAGAGATTTTGAGAAAATGGAAATAGAAGTGAAGGTAACCGGAGCCGGTACCGAAAAGCTGTTTGATATTGCAATACAGTTCAAATTATTGGAAAAGAAAATATTGTGCCAGAAAAAGTGATGAATGAAGGCAGAGAGTCAATGACTGGAGAAGAGATCCATACCGAGAAAGATGATAAGATGATAGTGAGGTGTTCCTACAGAAATTGGGTTCCAAAAGTTCAAGAGCTTAAGGATGAGATCTTAGATGAAAGCTAGTTTGAGGAACAAGATATAGAGCAAACCCTGAACGTGATAGTCAGGGAGGTCGCCATCAAGATAGAAGGAACCCATAACATAATAAAGTGGAAAATGAGGATTTTAACGTATAAGATAACCCCAAGTATGGGAGAAGGATGAAATATTTCATGTTAAGGAAATAGAAAGTCAAGTAAGGAAAGGAGACCCGAGATGGTACCCCTATACGGCAATTCATGGACCTGTCTAAAGAGAACTTAGACTATTATCCCCAACCACCACTCTGAGGAGACAGTGCGGTGGGAAATTCTTTCAGGACCTTTAAGTCGCTAAGCTCTCAGAGTGCCAAGGAACAAGCTGACCCAGTCGAGGCAAGAGCCTGGCTAAAGGAAATACAGGAATCATTTGAGATTCTAAATGATTGACGAATCACAAAAGAGTGTTTTTGTCACTTACCCTCCTAAGAGAGAGACCACCCGCTGGTGAAAGGCCAAGGAAGGCACGGAGCAAGAGATTATAATAAACTGATTTAAGTCCAGTCAATTGTTTTCAGGAAAGTACTTCCCAAGGTTATGGAAATAGTGTAAAAGCTTTAGAGCCAGAACAAAGGCAGACGAGTATGATGAATTATGAATCTAAGTTGTAAAAGTTATCAAGATTCGTTCTGAGGACACGAATCCAGAATGACGGATGTATGAAATCAATGCTTATGTTGTGTTGGTTCATGAAATAATGATAAGAGAAAGGAAAATAAAAAGAAACTGAAGTGGAAAGGAATATAAAGGCAATAGAGTTTGAGGAATGATAAGGGAGTTGGGTATGAGGAAACCCTAAAGACTCGTAGTAACAGAAATAGAAAAGTATGTAATCGTCAGGATGAGGGTGATTCACCATGAGTTAAATTGATGTTGAAGGTATAAGAGATACATATATTTTATCCCATGTAAGTTGGGAGGATTCGAGGAAACCTTGAGATAGTTCGAAGGATAAATAATGAGACACGGATAGACTGAGGAGACAAGAAAGTAAGAAATTAGGAAAATTGGATGAAGGAAGGACCTTCAAGAATGTGAAGTGTAAGACCGGTGGCATGATACCCAGAAAGGGAGACGCCAGGTATGAAAGATATCCCAACATTGAGATGACTATTGAGATAAACAACAAAAGTAAATACGGAATTATTAAGAAGAAGTTCACGTTAAACACGACCAATACCTTCCAGAACATCCTTGTTATCGTTACCCAATTTAGGCAATAAAAGCGGATAACTGTTGTTATCTTTTGGAGGCCATATTGATTGACCTCATTTTGAATACAGATGTTATTATGAAATTCAGCATATACTATCGAGGTGGGAATGATTGAATAAGACACCCTTATCAGGGATATATGACTTGATTATCCATGGAAGGATGCAGGTACCTTTTTAAAGGTGGAATTAAGGATAGAACATCGATAACTTAAAATAAATCCTAGGGAAATGCATAAAGGTTAGCATTTCACCCTTAATAGGGATAGTATGAGTTTTGACAGTATGAATTGGAAAAGATTAAGGTAATAACAACCTTTAGGAATCAGTGGAGAAATTTTTCAGAAGTATATAGACAATGATTCTGGTATTAATAAATGGTATCTTGATATGCCCTGTATCTAGGGAATACAGGAGGAACGATTCAAGGATAACCTTAGAGGTTTTACAAGGAGAAAGATAATACTCAAAATTCTCAAGAATAGAAATGTTGATAAAGGAAATATGACGTAATTATAATGATGCCAAGTGGGGCACGTGTTAAACCACGAGAAAGTATGGATCGAACCAGTAAAGGTCGAAATTGTTCAGGGTAATTAGGACCTAAGATAAAAGATGTTCTGAGTATGATTGAGAGTCAGTCGTGACAGTGATTAACCTCTAAAGACTGAGGCAATAACTTATGGAAAAATGGTGATATATTTTTTTTTCTCATCAGATTTTAAGGAAAACATCTTCACATAAGAAGTGATTGAAATGAGGTAGAAAATTTATTTGGAGGTGGTTAAAATGACATTGACTGTAAGGAAATTTTACTATCAGGAAAGGCCAAAGAGGTGGCCGACACTTTAAGTGTAAGAGGACAATTATAGGCGCTCGTGCCAGAGGAATACAGTGATGATGGTTAAAGCTATGAAGGTTGTATTATGGTTTGGAAGATTGACATTCCTTCTAATGACTGTGCAATACCCAACCGTAATAGTAGTTTGGTAAAGGTTTAATTCGTGTAATCGCCATGAGCGAGCTATCTATCTTAGAAGGTACTATCTTGAGTTAAGCCAGGACCATGTTTCAAGAAGGACTAAACGAACCTTTGAGTTAAGTCTTGTATTGAAGGCATATGATTAAGAATGGTATTAACCTGCTATCGTTGCTTTGATTGAAACTCTTCTGCAATTTTATCTGCTTCATGTCATGAATGTACGTTAGGATCTGGAGTGTTCTTCATGAATTATGATTGGTGATTATGTTAACTCCTTAGAAAAATTCTATACGACAGGTATGGACTCCGTATGGTTAGCTATTAAGATTCCAAGGAAAATGAATGACGACAGTAGGTCAGTGGTGGACCATAGTAATGCAGCAACGATTCCTTGAATAATGAGCCGATTACAACCGTGAGAGTTGTAGTGTAATGGATGTTGAGATTGGGTACCCCTAATCGGGTTGTGGTGATGTATAAGTTATCGTTGAATAGACTGATTAAGTAGATTATCTACCTATTGAATATTTATTCCTTCTTATCAATAGAGAGTCGTGTTACTATACGAGGAAGGTTGCAGTGTAAGCATAGAATTTTAGTAACGATGATGTCTAGAATGAGATTCCAGATTCGATTTTCGATGTCGAGGGAGTTTCAAAGGTGATTGAGTATAAGCTCGAGGAAGAGCATGGGTTCATAGAATGATGGACGGAATAGCAAAAATATTTAAGCATGCGAAATGCGATGCGATAATACTTGATGTTGATATATATATACACATATGTTTTGTTCTCCTATGACAAACCTCTATAGTTCAGAGGTAGGTTCCAAGCCAGATATTTTGTGGCAGTATATTTTTTTTCATATATACAATTCTCTTCAATTCGTTCTTTTCTCTTCTTTTCATTTTGTATAAGCTGAGAAGAACAACCCTTCTAGAAGGGGAGGTATTGCCGAATGACTATCTATCTGTGTGATAGAAGCCTAGTAAGATACCAGCTATTGTTTAATTGCTTGTCAAGTACTAAAGGCTGGCCACCTTCTGTACTAACTATGCGATATAACAAGTGTTCATGATCATAGTGATCTCTCAATAAATACTTTTACTTCTATATGAAGGATTAAGCTTTCGAAGATAGAAGCAGCTGAAAAAGGAGTAGTAAAGTTGTGGTGGTATTCGGAATGGAAACACATTCGTGATACTAAGGTTGACGAGGTTATTAAAAGGTTATAGAACGCTAGCGAGCAAAAGTATAACCAGTATAATATTAGGAACGGAAGGTAGTAGCGATTACGAACTGGAAAAGAATGGGTATTGAGAAGCAAAAGCTCTAATGCTAAAAGCTATAATGAGAGTCTGTGCAATAGACTTGAAAGAAATTGGAATGATCACTTAACACGGATTGAGTTTTCTTACGACAATAGATCATATGTCAGTATTGAGATATCGCCTTATGAGATCCTTGAGGGAAGACAATGTCGATCTCCCTTATGTTAGGATGAAGTTGTAGAGCGCAAGATGCTCGGACCAGCAGTGGTCCAAAGGACCAAGGATATGATAGATCTAATCAAGAGGACGACTGGTAGTAGCCCAAGATGGACATGATAAGTATGTTGATTTGACACGAAAGGACAAAGAGTATGAAATAGGGGACCTAGTAATGTTATAGGTATCCCTTGGAAAGGATTGATAAGGTTCGGAAAGAAAGGAAAGCTAAGTCTACAATTTGTTGGACCCTTGGATATATTAAGACGTTTGGGAAGTTAGCATATGAGCTAGCCCTACCCCCGAACAGGTAGCAAGTCATAACGTGTTTCACGTATCAATGTTAAGGAAGTGTAATTCGGATGCCAGATAAATAGGGGCATATGAGCGCATAGGCATGCGACCAGACATAACCTATAGGGAGCAACCAGAAAGGGTTATAGATCGAAAAGGAACAAGTGCTTAGGAGAAGGGTTATCAAACTATTCAGAGTTTGATGGAAGGACCACAATGTGGGAAAATTTACTCGAGAGTTTGAAAGTGCAATGCTAAGAGAGTATCTCTATTCATTTTCTATCTGATTCCGGGACGGAATCCTTTTAAGGAGGGGAGACTGTAATAACCCCAATTTTTGGAAAATTTTTGAAACCCTTATGAATAGTGTTTTTGCTGAATGAGAAAACTTTTCATGCCACACTAGGTAGGGGTTCTTTTATGGATATTCTGAGATTTTATTGGCACTCTATATGGTATATAAGTGTATGTAAAGATCGTCAGAATCCAATTCCGAACACTTTGATTTTTCCCAGAAATCCACTAGATACAGAAAGAATTGAGTATAAGGTAACATGATAAAAAGGATTTAAATTAAAGGATTATAAGAGAGGATCATAAAAGGAATACAATATATTGAGAAAGGTTAAGGAAACCTAAGTAATAAGATCCCGGGTATGATCCCTCAAACGATAAACGAAAACGAAAGTTAAGCGAACCGTATAACAGATCAGCGGTCATTAGGCAAACAATTAGAAGCTAATCAAAGAGATTAGAAGGGATGATGACATAGCAATGTGACATAAGCATGACATAAGGGGAAGGAGATGTGGTTGATTTAAAACCACACAAAGTCAAGGCTAGAAAGGTAATTAACCAAAAAACAAAACAAAAAGCAACCAACCAAGCCAAAACATTTCATTTTCATCAAAAAACACAAAACCCCCATTTTCTTCATGAAGCTCTCGACCCCTTTTCTTAAAAAATGAAGATCCAAGCTCCACCACTTACTATTTAGCAAGGTATTTATCTAAGCTTCCCCATGGATAGTTACATACTTCCTATAAGTTTAAGCTTCTAATTCCAAGCCAATCTTTTTCTATAAATCATGGAAGAAGATGGTGAATAGTACTTTCTTGAAATTAATTTTTGTGTTCTTGATTTCTTTGAAAGAACAAGCTTGTAGGAGGTTAGATTAAGGCTTCCATGGGCATTTCAAGGATCTTTCATGGATTAAAAGCTTCAAGGAAGGTATAAACTCCAAACCCTAGCTTTGGTTTTGAGTAATTAGGAATGAATATGATTGATATAGTATATGTGAAGTATGAGGCTTGTTTGTTTAAAGTTTGGTTGAGTTTGTAGAGATTAGTTGGTTTTGTTGTGTTTTTGGAGTTGTAAATCTTGTTAATTAGTTAATGAACTTAAATATAGCTTTTAGTTCATGTTTGAGGGTAGTATAAAGTTGATAATATTGAGTTGTTGGGGCTGTTGGAGTGTGTTTTGGATGGATGTTGGTTGTATGATTGATTTTGGGTTGATTGGTGGTTGTTTTGGAATGGTTTAAATTTGGGAAATCGCGTAAACATAGCCGCCATAATGCCCGATTTACCGTAGACTGTTTTTGTTCTTAACATCAGAACCCTTGAACTCACTGCTAGGTTTTGACCATTGCCATTTTTAAATAGTTCATGTTACGAGCTTCGTTTTGATATGTGGTTCGTTTGATTCCGATGAACGGTTTAGAAGAAACGGCCGTTTTAAGTAACGACGTTTCGTGAACGAACCCTTACCCCTCGCCTTACTTTGAAACATAGGTTAAAGACCAAAAAGGGTTAATTAATGTATGAAACAATTATGGTAAGTGTGTTAGGCAGTTGGTAAGACACCCGCGAAAGAATCGCCTTAAAACTCGTAATGGTTAAATTATTAAAAATGGTGGAGCCGAGGGTACTCGAGTGACTTAAGAGAATCAGTAAGCGCAAAACGAGCATTAGAGTCTGAGTTGGTTAGAGTATAGATTTACAAGTGACTTTGGTTTAATTCCAACTTACTTGTTGCTTATAGGTTACCAGACTCGTCCCGAGCCATTCGTAACCCCCAGTCGCTCAGGCAAGTTTTCTACCCGTTATACTGTTGTTGTGATGTATATGTGTATATGCATGATCTTGCGATAAATTCATATTTGTTATTAGCAAGTTCTTGCGATATATTTTAGCATGTGATATGGTATATATGCATGCCTGTTTCATATTCTTGGATTATATATCTGTTGGTTAAAATGCTTACAGTTGCATAATACCTATGCTAGAAATAAGCGGTATTGAGTTTACCCTTAGTATAGGGGATCAAAAGGTGAACATATTTCTAAACCGGGAGTCGATGTTCCCGAGTATAATATATATATTTATATATATATATGGTTATAGTTTTCAAAACTATTAATCGAATAAGGTTTATTCGATAACTTTAACTTTATTTTATTATTGAATATTATTTCAAATATTAATTCGAGGGCTTATGACTCAGTTATATTATTAATGATTATTAATTGAATATTCATTCGAGGATGTATGACTCCGCTATTTTATTTAATGAATATTATTTATAATATTCATTCGAGGTATTATGACTCCGCTTGTTATTTAATAATATTCTTATTTTATTAAAGAATGATGTTTCGATAATCAAACTTATTTTCGATTATTCAAATAAAGATAGTACTTTCGTATAAGTATATATTTGGTTATTTAATACTCATTTCAAGTATAATTCTTACAACTTCTACTTCAATTATTTGTATAAAGATTATTCTTTATGGGAATATTATTTAAATAATAATATTCAGGTATTTTCTAAATATATTGGGACTGATTTACTTCATTAAATCAGCATTACTCCAAACATTCTTAAAAATGTTTTCGAGTCTTCAAAATGATTTTTAAAGTTAGAGTGGACCCCAAAACTCATTTTTTTTATATTTAAGATCTTCCTTTCAAAGGGGATTTAAATACTCGCTCAAAACCTGGGGGATCCAGCTCTGTGGTGCATTTTACATTCGCAACAAGGTTGCAGTTTTGGTAAATGAATTGATTACTTACCCAACGTTCGGGAAGTAAGCCCATCTAATTGAGTCGGCATAAGCGACAGGCCGGGGTACGGTCTATCAAAGTGTAAGTGGCTGGGTGGCAGTCCATCAACGCGTAAGAGGCCGGGTGGCGGTCCAGCACAAGGTCCTTATGTGGCCAGGGTGATGACCGGTGGGGGATTCATCCATCTACTAGTAGAAAAGGTTACTTATTGGTATCTTTGCCTGATCAGCAAGATATCGGGTTTATGCCAAAATTCTTTTCCTTTCCAAAATTCATTGGATGTTACAAACTCTATTCATACTTTACATAACAGAGGTTCCAGGAAATGTTTAAGAGATATATATGTGGATATATATCGGGACTAAATAAAGTATCTCGTAACTTTATTTCATTCAATAATATTTCAAAGATTGAATCTATTCAAGTCTTAACTTGTGGTCTCATCTATGGGAGGACCCTTTTTTTTAAAAACCTATAATACTTTGAACAGTGATAGTTCAAGTAGCCTTATAAATGATATAAGTATAGTGAAGTATTTGGTAACTTCATCTTCCTTTAAGCTTATATCCAGTAAGTAATTATCTTACTTTTGATAAAGGTTTTTAGTAAGTTATCTATTAGATACTTGCATTATTGATTACACTATATATTATCTTGCGAGCTGTAATGCTCACTCTTGCTTTATTTCTTCATCACACAACAACAGTTAGGATAGATGGCCAGACTCCAGCAGACCCAGCGCAAGCGCGTGGGAAGCGTCCCGCGTCTTCCCGTTGATGTTGTAGCTGCTATAGCTGCAGAGGTAGATCTATTGTAGATCAGACCATCTACTTTTGAGAATCAATTATGTATAATTATAACTTGTGGCAGATAATGGCAATTAATTGTAAACTTATTAAGTAATCATTTTGGGTTGTAATAACTTTTAAATTGTGGATTCAAAGACTTGTACTTATTTCAATTTCATCTCTGAGACTATAACGGGTTGTGGTGTGTGTTAGTGTGGGGTCACAGCATAAGGTTATTTATTATTAATTAAGTGAAGTGATATTGTGGAAAGAAAGACCGTGACAACCCAGATCCCCGACCCCGGATCTGGGGGTGTTATATTTGTCGCATTATGTATATATTTGTTTCCTTTCAGTTCAGTTCCTTAGTGACGAGATCACTATTTTTATCATTATTATTACTGCACTTCTTATTAGAACTGTCATATAATAATAGAATTGTGAGATACATTCTCCCCATTATAGAGTTGTGCAAGGCACAATGTTGAGTATGATTGTGACCTAACTTTGATTTTTCCCAATAATATTTTTTATTATCAGTATCATGCCGCCAAGAAAGATTGGAACTAGGGCGAACCCTGGATCTGAGGACCAGGGAAGCCATAACCAGGACGATAGGAACCAGGAACACAGTGAAGAGGAAGACGAGGATTATGTTGAACAGGATGACTCCCTGTACGAAGAGGAGGAGGAAACATATGATGTTGAGGGATTTGAGATAGAGGCTGAAGAAGGAGAAACTGAGGTTGAGCAACCAATACCAAACCCAGGCATGGATCCCATGGGCTAGTTCATACAACTACTAAGGCAGAACTTGGAACATCAACCCAACCCACCCCCTCAAGGAAATAACAATGTTGTGGCAAACTCTTTCAGGGCTTTTAAGTCCCTTAAGCCCCCTGAGTTCCATGGATCAGCCGACCCTGTTGAGGCAAGGGCATGTTTAAAGGAAATGGAGAAATCCTTTGAGATTCTGAGTATCGATGAGGCACAGAAGAGTGTATTTGCTACCTACCTTCTGAAAGGAGAGGCTAACTACTGGTGGGAGGCCAAGAAAAACATGGAGACAGATGCTATTATAACCTGGGAGAGATTCAGTCAGTTGTTTCTGGGAAAATATTTCCCGAGGTTTATGGAAAACCAGATGGAGCTCAAGTTCTTGGAGCTAAAGCAGAATAACTTATCTATAGCAGAGTACGAAGCGAAATTTACTGAGTTATCAAGGTTTGTGCCGGAATTTGTGAGCACCGAGAAAAAGAAAGCTAGGAGGTTTCAGCAGGGACTGAAACCGTGGATTCAGAATAGGGTGGCAATCCTTGAGCTTACTGATTATGCCACTCTGGTGCAAAAGGCAACAATTGTAGAAGCCGAAAGTGAACAGATGCAGAAGGAAAGAGAGAAGAAGGGAATAAAGAGGAAAAGCATGAGCTTGGGTGGAGGTTCCGCAGGAAGGAGCTTCTCAACTAGATTTAATCGAGGAGCAGTATCCCTACAGGGAAAGAACACGGGGTTTAAGCGACCAATGAGTGTGAATGTGAGCCAGAGCGGTCAGAAGTCAAGAATGTCCTATTCCAACAAGTCTCGACCCCCATTTCCAGCCTGTAACACTTGTGGAAGGATGCATTCTAGGGAATGTAAGGGAAAGCCAGTAACCTGCTTTAAGTGTGGGCAAGTGGGCCACTATTCCCACAAATGCCCTTCGTTAGCCCCTGCCGTCATTCCAACCACCACTTGTCATCAGTGTGGACGCCCGGGTCATTGGAAGAAGGAATGCCCAATGAACAAACCAGCAGCTTCAGGAGCCAGCAGGGCTGCCTCCAATAAGCCACCTACTGCGAGGACTTTCAACATGACAGTCCAGGATGCTATGAAAGACTCAGATGTGATAGCAGGTACCCTTTCTCTAAATTCAGTCAGTGCAAACATTTTATTTGATTCGGGAGCAACTAAATATTTTATATCAAAGGATCTTGCGCGTAAATTAAGACTTAAGGCTGAACCCTTGATAGAACCCTTACATGTAGAAATAGCCAATCATGAAATTATTCCTGTTAACCAGATTCACCCGGCCTGTGAGTTAGGCATAGGGGAGCAATCTTTTAGTATTGATCTGATTCCTTTTAAATTAGGGGAGTTTGATGTAATTTTGGGAATGGACTGGCTATCTAGCAATGATGCTCAGATAGACTGTAAGGGGAAAAAAGTTAAGTTAAATATCCCAGGAAAGAAAGAAGTCATATTTAGAGGAAAGAGGCAGACACAGAAATTTTTGACTATGGCCCAGGCCAGAAGGATGTTACGAAAAGGAAATGAGGCTTACCTAGCCTATGTGGTGGACACGCAGAAGGAGGTGCCCAACTTACAAGATATTCTGATAGTCAACGAATTTGAAGATGTATTCCCACAAGACCTTCCGGGATTACCACCCGATAGAGTGATTGAATTTGCTATTAATTTGGCCCCAGGGACGGCGCCAGTTTCAAAAGCACCTTACCGGTTAGCCCCATTAGAAATGAAGGAATTAGCTACCCAATTGCAGGAACTTTTGGGATAAGGGTATGATAAGACCCAGTGTGTCTCCGTGGGGAGCACCAGTATTATTTGTTAAGAAGAAGGATGGGAGCATGAGGCTGTGCATCGACTATCGAGAGTTGAACAAGTTAACCATAAAGAACAGGTACCTGTTACCTAGAATAGACGATCTGTTCGACCAGCTAAAGGATGTTGTTTATTTTTCCAAGATTGACCTGAGAACTGGATATCACCAACTAAAGATTAAACCCGAAGATATTCCCAAGACAGCGTTCCGTACCAGGTATGGGCACTATGAGTTCTTGGTAATGTCCTTTGGATTAACCAACGCCTCAGCAGCTTTCATGGATTTAATGAACAGAGTATTTAAGAAGTACTTGGACAAGTGTGTGATAGTTTTTATCGATGATATTTTAACCTACTCAAGGACTGAGGCAGAACATGCAAAGCATTTGAGGATAGCTCTAGGAATACTCAAAGAGGAACAGTTATATGCCAAATTCTCGAAGTGTGAATTCTGGCGGAATGAAGTACAGTTTTTAGGACATGTGATCAATAAAGAAGGAGTATTGGTCGACCCCTCCAAGATAGAGGCGGTCTCAAATTGGGAAAGGCCAACCACACCCACAGAGGTAAGGAGTTTCATAGGATTGGCCGGCTACTATCGTAGATTTGTACAGGACTTTGCGAAGATCGCATCCCCTTTGACACGATTTACTCGTAAGACAGAGAAGTTTGAATGGACGGAGAAATGCGAGAACAGTTTTCAGGAATTAAAGAAAAGGTTGGTAACGGCCCCGGTGTTGGCATTGCCAGACGGAAAAGGAGATTTTGTGATATATAGTGATGCGTCGCACAAAGGATTAGGGTGTGTGCTTATGCAGCACGGTAAAGTGATTGTGTATGCGTCGAGACAACTGAAGGAATACGAGATTAGATATCCTACTCATGACCTTGAGCTCGCAGCAATAGTTTTTGCCCTAAAAATTTGGAGGCACTACTTTTATGGAGAGAAGTGCGAGATTTTCACAGACCATAAGAGCCTCAAGTACATATTTACGCAGAAAGAGCTCAACATGCGCCAGAGGAGATGGTTAGAGCTAATCAAGGACTATGATTATGAGATTCTCTATCATCCGGGGAAAGCCAATGTGGTGGCTGATGCCCTTAGTAGAAAGGAAAAACTCAGAATGATAATGACTTTGAAAGAATTGATAAAGGATTTTGAGAGGATGGAAATAGAAGTAAAGGTAACCGGAACCGGAATTGAAAAGCTGTTTGAGATCTCAATGCAGCCAGAGTTATTGGAAAAGATCAGATTGTGCCAAGAGAAAATATTGAATGAAGGCAGAGAGTCAATGACTGGAGAAGAGATCCATACTGAGAAAGATGATAAAGGGATAATGAGGTACTCCTACGGATTTGGGTTCCGAACGTTCAAGAGCTTAAAGATGAGATTTTGGATGAAAGCCATAGTTCAAGGTATTCCATTCACCCGGGAAGCACCAAGATGTATAGGGATTTGAAGGAATATTATTGGTTGCCCAACATGAAGAGGGACGTAGCAGATGGGTAAGCAAATGTTTGACTTGCCAAAGAGTAAAGGCAGAGCACCAGAGACCCAGTGGACTTTTACGACCCCTGGAGATTCCCGAATGGAAATGGGAACAGATAGCCCTGGATTTTGTTGTCGGTTTACCAAGGACGAAAGCCAACCATGATGCCATATGGGTGATTATAGACCGACTGACAAAGTCAGCTCATTTCATTCCTATCAATGAGAGATACACAGTCGATAGACTGGTGGACATTTACCTTAAGGAAATAGTGACGCGACATGGAGTCCCAGCGTCCATTGTCTCAGACCGAGACCCCAGGTTCAACTCCAGATTTTGGAGGAGCTTTCAAGAATGTATGGGGACCAAGTTAAATATGAGTACCGCTTACCATCCCCAGACGGATGGGCAGAGTGAAAGGACCATCCAGACACTAGAGGATATGTTGAGAGTCTGTGTAATAGACTTTAAAGGAAGTTGGGATGATCACTTGTCATTGATCGAATTTTCTTATAACAATAGCTTTCATTCTAACATCGGAATGCCGCCTTATGAGGCCCTGTACGGAAGAAGGTGTCGATCTCCCTTATACTGGGATGAAGTAGGAGAGCGGAAGATGCTCGGACCCGAAGTGGTCCAAAGGACCAAAGACATAGTGGATCTCATTAGAGGACAGCTGGTAGCAGCCCAAGACAGACAGAAGAAATATGCAGACCTAGCCCGAAAGGACAAGGAGTATGGAGTAGGGGACTTAGTACTACTAAAAGTATCCCCTTGGAAGGGGTTAATGAGATTTGGAAAGAAAGGAAAACTAAGCCCAAGATACATTGGACCTTTTGAGATACTAAGACGAATTGGGAAGTTGGCTTACGAGCTAGCCTTACCCCCGAACCTACAACAAGTTCATAATGTGTTCCATGTGTCAATGCTAAGGAAGTATCATCGGGATGCCAGACACATAGTGGAGTAAGAGCATGTGGATATACAACCAGATCTGACTTACGTGGAGAAAGCAGTAAAGATTATGGATAAGAAGGAGCAGGTGCTTCGGAACAAAGTGATCAAGCTAGTCAGAGTGCTATGGCAGAATCATAATGTGGAAGAATCAACTTGGGAACTAGAGAGAGCAATGCTAGAAAAGTACCCCCATTTGTTTTCTATTTGATTCCGGGACGGAATCCTTTTAAGGAGAAGAGACTGTAATAACCACAAAATTTTGAACTTTTTGTAACCCTTATGAATAGTGTTTTTGCAGATATTGCTGACTAAGAAAACTGTTCATGCCACACTATGTAGGGGTTCTTTTATGGATATTCTGAGATTTTATTGGTACTCTATATGATATATAAGTGTATGTAAAGATCGTCAGAATCCAAATTTGAATCTTTTGATTTTTCCCGGAAATCTACCAGATACAGAAAGAATTGAGTATAAGGTAACAGAATAAAAAGGATTTAAATTCAAGGATTATAAGAGAGGATCATAAAAGGAATATAATGTATTGAGAAAGGTTAAGGAAACCTAAGTAATAAGATCCCGGGTATGATCCCTCAAATGATAAACGAAAACGAAAGTTAAGCGAACCGTATAACAGATCAGCGCTCATTAGCCAAATAATTAAAAGCTAATCAAAGAGATTAGTGGGGATGATGTCATCAAACCAATGAGAAGAGGACAAAGGAGGGAGGGTGACATCACATGGTGACATAAGCATGACCAAACAAGTATGTTGTTGGTTGAATTAGAACCACACAAAAATTACCATGGTAAAAAGGTAACAAAACAAAACAAATCAAAAAATCAACCAACCAAAACAAATCAAAGTAAAACACAAAATCATTTCATTTCTTCATCCAAGGAGCTCTCGACTTTTTCTTCTTTTCCAAAGCAAGAAAATCAAAAATCAAGTTCCAAGCATTGTTAAATCACAAGGTGATTATCTAAGACTCCTTATGCATAGTTATGGATATCCTATAAGTTTGAGCTCCTAAATCATTCACAATCTCTTCCTAAAAATCATGGAAGAAGATGGTGAATAGTGTTTTTCTAGAACTAAAATTTTTGTTCTTGAAGTTTTGTTTAGTTTAAGCTTGGATAAGGACTTTAAGGGTGATTCCAAGCCATTCTCTTGATTCTCCACTCTCCAAGGAAGGTATAACCCCTCCAAACCCTAACTTTATTTGAGTAATTAGGTTTAGTTTTGTTGATTTTAATTCATGGGAGGCTTGCTTGTTGTGAATGTAGAGATTAGTTAGTTTTGTGAAGTTTTGGAGTGGTAATTCTTGGATTGTTGATTAATGAACTTAAGTGTAGTTAAGTTCAAGTTTAATAATAAGTATAAATTGTTAATGTTGAGTTGTTGGGGCTGTTATGATGTAGTATGGATAGAGTTTTGATTGGGTTGTGATTGTTGTAAGTCATATGTCATAGCCTATTTGTATATTCGAGGATTCAACTCAACTCAAATAAGAATGTAATAAGTAAATAGTGGAACTACCATCAGAGAGATCTCGCAAAGTAATATCTGTCAAAGGATTCAGAGACAAGGTTCATCTACAGACTTGAGGAATTAATTCACTGGAAGAAGTTCAAGAAATTGATCATGCCTCAGTGATATAAGTCAAGATCGTGGATTTAATCAAGTGACAGAGATCTCGTCAGAGTATCAATTAATTACAAGGATTTAATCTGAAGAAAATCAAAGTGTCAGAGTCAAGACATGAAGAAACGTCACGGAAGTTAGTCACTCATGAACCAGACAGTACATCGAGTGTCAACGTTGAAGTGGTGGAATTGATTCATAATTTTCAGTGATTTTCAGAAGATTTGCAGAAGAATGGTTGCTGCTCAAGACTAGAATTAATTCTCTATTAATTAATTAAGTCATCTAATTTAATTAAGAAAATAAATTATATCTGCGAAGAATAATTTATTTATTAATTGAATTAATTGATTAATTAATTCTGAATTAATTCTAGGAATTTTAGGAATTTTCAGAAGCTTAATTGGATTAAATTCAAGCATTAAATCAGCAAGACAATTGAAAATGAACTAGCATGACAATCAGGATTGTCATACCGATTGTCATGCTAGGCCATTTTCCATTGTCATACCGAAAGTTACTCTAGGAGGATAATTGTCTTGCTAGTTCATTCTGATTGTCATGCTAGTTCATTCAGATTGTCTTGCTAGTTCATTCAATTGTCTCACCGAAAGTCTTGCCAGCTATAGGATTGTCATGCCAAGTCAATTCTATTCTTTTGTTGATTTAAAAAGAAGCAGAGAAGCAGCAACTTAATTATCATCCATCATTCAAACAGAAGAAAAAAGAACAAGAAAAGCAGCCGCCTTGAAATATTACATTTTTCATCTGTTTAATTCAAGATCAATTTCTAGATTGTAAAGTTAAATCCAATCAACTAGAAATCTTTATCTTGTTCTTGTGTAACAATCTAGCGGATCAAAATCCCTAGAACTTAATCTCAAATTGCGTTTAGCATTTGAATCTTTTTATTACAAAAATAGAAAAAGTTCATGTCGAATTTATTCTAGATTTGTGATAATTAATTTGAGATTAATTCCTTGTAATCGATACAGTTGTTGTAACACCTTTCAAGTTTAATAATATTTTTATTTAACTTGAATTTTGTTTCACATTTTTTATTCCGCATTTAATTCGATTATTCGGTACTGTTTGTATTCAACCCCCCCTTCTACAAACACATTGGGACCTAACAATTGGTATCAGAGCCTTCTGATTAACGAACAAATCAAGATCCTAGACTTTTGTGATTTTTCAACTCCTTGAATTTTTATTTATTCAAAAATTCATAATGACTTCACATAAAATTGGAACCGTTAAAATTCCACAATTTGATAAAGAGAATTATATCATGTGGAAGAAGAAGATGCTATTATTCTTACAAGTTGCAAATCCTAAATATTCAAACTTGTTAAAGAAGGGTATAAAAACTCCGATGGTTATTGAACCGGAGGTAATAATAGATGGTGTGGTGACTACTGAAGCTAGAACCTATCCAAAAGAGCCTGAAGATTTTACTCCTGCTGAGAAGGAAGAAGCCTCCTTGGATGCCAGCCTTCAATTAATATTAATTGATTCCCTTGATCCCTTGATGAACAGACATGTGATGAACTGTAAAAATTCCAAACACATGTGGGAAACTATTGAGGTGATTAATGAAGGCACAGAGGAAGTTAGGGAGAACAAGTTGGAAATCCTAACCTCTGAATATGAACATTTCAAATCAAATCCAGGAGAAGGAATTACTGAAGTGTTTGAGAGGTACAATGCGTTGATCAACAACCTGAACATCAATGGAAAGTATTATTCAATCAGGGAGGTCAACAAAAAGTTCCTTTTAACACTGCCAGCTCATCTTGAACATAGAATCACTGCCATTAGAGAAGCTAGAGATCTGAGTGAGATTTCTTTGGACAGGCTCTATGGAGTGTTAAAAACCTATGAGTTGGAGCAGATTCAACAGAAGGAAGTCTACGGGAAGGATAGAATGGTCAGCACATCTACTGCACTTGTAGCTGAAGGTCAACAACAACAGCAATCTCAACAATTGGAGAGAATGGTACAGTGTTCCAAGGCTGAGGAAAATATGTTAGTAGCAGAATATGATCCTCCTACTACAAATCAATCAAGTGATGATTTTTATTCCTTGGAAGAGCTGGAGCAATTGGAAGATGAATCAATGGCCCAAATTGTCAAGAGATTCTCCCATGTCAGATTCAGGAGGAATCCCAAGCTTAAGTACAAGTCCAACTACAACAAATTTCAGAAAGGTGGATCTTCATCCTCTAACACCAGCAGTGGTGGGTACAAAACAGGGATGGTTGATCGAAGCACCATTAGATGCTATAACTGCAATGAGTTGGGACACTTTGCCACAGAATGTAGGAAGCCAAAGCAAGTAAGAAAGAACTCTGAAAGGGCTTATCTGGCAAAGGGAAGAAGCTGGGATGATACTGACAGTGAAGATGAAGATGAAGGAAATCTTGCTCTTATGGCTATTGATGGAAAAGCTTCATCGTCAAGAATAGAGGTAAAAATTTCTGATGCTGAAATGGTTTATCATCTAAGAGGTAACTTAGATTGTGCACGTCGTGATAATGAACTGTTAAGTTTACAGATCACAGACCTTGAGAAAGAGGTCAATGAATTAAGACTTGTGCACATTAATCAAGACAAATTAAAAGAACAGGTATCTTTTCTAGAGAATAGAGTTGACTGTTATAGAAAACTCGAAACTATTCTCAAAGACAAGATCACCGGTCTTGAGACTAAGGTTAGAGCCTACTTCAATTCTTGTTCGAAGGCTAAAGAGTTCTACAGTAAGCAAGCTGTTAATCAAACATCTGGAATAGGTTATGATTACAATGCTGCTATTGGAGAATTAGGCATAAACTCCCCTCCTCATGTATGTGCTAAAGGGAGGGAAGTACCACATGTGCTTAAGGGTGTTGATGAACCCCTCTATAAAGCATCAATTGCTGAACCATTTGATGCGACCTCTTCTGTTATTCAAGAAGAAATACGTGCTGAGGATCATGCTAATGAGAAGATTGTTTCCAAGTCAAGTGAGTCGAAAGTTCCAGTCAAAGTTGTGAAAGCAACTGAGACTAACTCAGACACACATGAGTTGGATAACAATAATGCCATGTCTACCATGCATAAATTGCCTGCTGTTAATCACTCTCATAAAGCATGTGGTGTTGCTAATTGTATGTCTTGTGCTTTTAATATGATGTATGCTTATTTTAATGGTAAGCATGTGTCTAATGATAAGACTACTCCTCGTCAGCATGTGAATAACAAGAAGCATGATAGGTCTAAGACTGCTAGTCCTTCTAAGTCTAGAAAGGAGACATTTGTGCCTAAGCTTAAACAGAAATTTGTTAAGGCTGTTTACAAGGTCAAATGTTCAGTCATTGAGAAAGTTGAGACAATTAAAATTAAAAATGTTGTTTTGCCTGATAAAGGACAGTTCTACAAGTATGCCGGGCCCAACCAAGTTTGGGTTCCGAAGAAGGTCTAATCCATTTGAAGTGCAGGGCATTAAACAGGTGTAACCGGTAGTGTGGATTCTTGACAGTGGATCATCAAGACATATGACCGGAGATAGAGCCCTGCTATCAAATGTGGATTGAGAAAGCTGGCCCCATGGTTACCTTTGGAGATAACAGCAAAGGTTTATCTGAGGGATATGGCTGTTTGCAAGCTGGGAATGTTATCATTGTAATTTTGTATATTGTGCTAGGTTATTATCAGGAAGCAGTATCTAACATATAGCACTAGTGACGAGACTTGAGAATATTACGACATATCAGACACCTGCTGCACATTACACTTGGAATTGTACTCTAGTAAGATGTGTACAAGTGTACTCCTGGTTGGTAAGTCAAAAAAAAAAAGGAAGTCAATGCACCACAGTTCATGGACTTTGCAGCTGCAGATCTATTGGACTATGCAATTTCTTCTTCACAATCTCACTTCAGGTTGGTATGAACTAGTACACTGCTCAAGCAATCGTCAAGGACATGGTATGGCACTCTAACAGAAGTTATAATTTTATATGAATAAGTAGAGTCGTCATATTAATAACTATCTTATCACTAAGCACAATCATATTGTTTTATATGTGCAGTGGTATATTGTTTATGCAACATAACAATTAGTATCTAAAGTACTTGACAAGTATCGGTCAATGATATGTTGTTAACATTATGTTGCAGATATTTGTAAGCTTTTGACATGAATGAGAATTACTTAGACTTTACCCTAAGTGATCAATGTTTTATCAAAAACTCATTCATTTTGAAAAACAAAAATAAACTTCTTTCTACATTAGTGATTTCTTATTTCGTGTAAAATCTTTTGAAATCACTATTGTAAATCATTTTCTCTCTATTACCATATGTTCTGTGTTACAGGTTCAGTCTCCAATGACTTTCTTTCATTGACAGTCATGAGGTTGAAAACCCACAACGTCTATCCCAGACTGTAAAGACAATCACAAAAACAGAATCAACCAACACTCTCTTACCACTAAATGTAGTATGAATGAGCGTGAGGGAGATAGTGCCTAGTGCACCACATAAGGAAGGTTCTGTAGTCAACCCAGTAGCTCTGTCTCCTACATAGATGAGTAGTATTTAAACCGAGACAACTGCTAGCCCCCATACATCTTCTCAAAAAGTTGTAATGGCTGAAAAGGCACAAAAACAGTTACTAGATTCATTCTCTCAACAGGGTGCGTCTATTGAATTTTGCCTGTCAGCCAAGGTATCCGATGTAGTGTCACCACTTCAAACATAAACAATTCTTGATGCACAAGAAGAGGTTACACACACAAAGGATGAGTTGACGGAAACAAGAGTTTCGACCATTTTAAGGTCAGATTCGATTGTTCAAGGTTCGTTAGTGGACCAATTGCCTTTACAGGTGTTAGGAGAGGATACTGATCCAAAAGCCATATGTCAGTGGTCAGTGTCTACCTCCCCAGGCTTAAATCCCCTGGATGCATCTGCGGATAGTGGATCTGACATAGGTGCAGATCGGCAACTTGTTGACAATGATTCAGATATTACCTGATAAGTCACAAGGAAGTGTCTTCACAGACATTAGAAGGGAACTTTGATCTTTATGCTAAATTCGTTGGATCATTGTTTACCTTCCCAGAATTCAAATCTGGAACCCTAAAAGGGAAACTAGCAACTTGTAGATTATGACTCAGATTCATCTGACGAGTTTAACAAGGATGGGGATTTGTGAACTCCCATTGCACCACCTGTGACCTCCTTTAAGGATGGCTAAGGTGATTTTCCTTGCAGGTACAGCTGGATTATGGAGCTATGAGAGAAGAGTGATACACTTGTGAGAAAGAGTGTAAACACGAGTGGAGAGAAGAGTGAAACACATGTGAGGTACACTAAACAGAATCACACACTCACAGTGAGGTAGAAAGAGAAACTACTTGTTATTTCTTTTCCAACCAAGTGAAATATGAGAACTCCTTCAGACGACGGCATACATTCCTTCTTTAAGGGGGAGATAAAAGCTTAAGTAATAGTTTGGAGGATTCCTCAACTAAGGGGGAGAAATAGCAGGGAGGAAGAAAAAGATCATATGTACACTACACCACACCATTGTTGTTTGTAACTACGGATCCTATTGTACGGGAGAGGTGGTAAACACAAGGTGATTTCCTAGTAAGGGAAGAAGCTGTTAGGGGAGTACCATTGGTTTTTATCTGCGGATACTATTGTACGGGAGAGGTGGTAAAACGAAGGTGATCTTCTTTAATCAGTTGATTCTCATAGGGGGAGAAGCAAGAGATATGGGCTTCTCAACAGGAAATGTGGTTGTACAAATGAATATGGAACTACTTGAAGATATGTTCAGTCTAGAGGAACATCTACTTGGAATCTGGAAAATGTTAAATCTCATCCAGAACTTTTCTGCTATTTACTTTGCATGTATGTTTATATCTTTTTCTTATTTGTTAGTTGAGTTATCCTCTAGGTATTTGTGTGTTATTGTCTAACAACCAAATAGGGGGAGATTGTAAGTCATATGTCATAGCCTATTTGTATATTCGAGGATTCAACTCAACTCAAATAAGAATGTAATAAGTAAATAGTGGAACTACCATCAGAGAGATCTCGCAAAGTAATATCTGTCAAAGGATTCAGAGACAAGGTTCATCTACAGACTTGAGGAATTAATTCACTGGAAGAAGTTCAAGAAATTGATCATGCCTCAGTGATATAAGTCAAGATCGTGGATTTAATCAAGTGACAGAGATCTCGTCAGAGTATCAATTAATTACAAGGATTTAATCTGAAGAAAATCAAAGTGTCAGAGTCAAGACATGAAGAAACGTCACGGAAGTTAGTCACTCATGAACCAGACAGTACATCGAGTGTCAACGTTGAAGTGGTGGAATTGATTCATAATTTTCAGTGATTTTCAGAAGATTTGCAGAAGAATGGTTGCTGCTCAAGACTAGAATTAATTCTCTATTAATTAATTAAGTCATCTAATTTAATTAAGAAAATAAATTATATCTGCGAAGAATAATTTATTTATTAATTGAATTAATTGATTAATTAATTCTGAATTAATTCTAGGAATTTTAGGAATTTTCAGAAGCTTAATTGGATTAAATTCAAGCATTAAATCAGCAAGACAATTGAAAATGAACTAGCATGACAATCAGGATTGTCATACCGATTGTCATGCTAGGCCATTTTCCATTGTCATACCGAAAGTTACTCTAGGAGGATAATTGTCTTGCTAGTTCATTCTGATTGTCATGCTAGTTCATTCAGATTGTCTTGCTAGTTCATTCAATTGTCTCACCGAAAGTCTTGCCAGCTATAGGATTGTCATGCCAAGTCAATTCTATTCTTTTGTTGATTTAAAAAGAAGCAGAGAAGCAGCAACTTAATTATCATCCATCATTCAAACAGAAGAAAAAAGAACAAGAAAAGCAGCCGCCTTGAAATATTACATTTTTCATCTGTTTAATTCAAGATCAATTTCTAGATTGTAAAGTTAAATCCAATCAACTAGAAATCTTTATCTTGTTCTTGTGTAACAATCTAGCGGATCAAAATCCCTAGAACTTAATCTCAAATTGCGTTTAGCATTTGAATCTTTTATTACAAAATAGAAAA